>NW_005871393.1:1068104-1145167 GCF_000147115.1 Myotis lucifugus | reverse complement strand
CTGTAGGTGTTGAATGAGCATCCATTTTCTTCCACTTCCTTTTCCTGAAGGGAGGGGGGGGTCTGAACATCAAGATCAAGGCCACCCATCACAGTCAACCGAGTTCCCGAGGGTTGACTTCACCTACCAGCCCTGAGCTTCTTTCCTCCCCAAAGCACCAGGTAGTCAGGGTTCTTCTCTCACTTGGATTTGGCCCTGAGACCTTGTTTGTCAGGCTCCATGCTCAGGATGGGGAGGGAGTTTCACATTTTCTGCTAAATTGCTGAGTAACCGCTTGGAAAGCCCTGCTCTTCTCATGTGTGACAGGGGACGGCAGGTGAGCGAGGCTTCGTGTGCTGTAAACAAAAACTCGGGATTTCTTCCCATTGGCTTAGTCTCACTCATGCAGAAAATGAGACATGATATCAAAAGCACATGGGCTCAGCAGCATTAGGCAGCCTTTATGAGCCTGTCAAGCCTGGCTCTGAGGGGCGGGACTTCCTTCACCTGATATCTTTCAGATGATTTCTCCTGGGGCCCTGGCCCGACAGCTTTTCCTGGACACAGTGACAAGGCTCTCTCTGGACCGGGCCCGGAAGCTGGTCTCTTCTCTGGGGGCTGCTGGGGCTGGAGACCTAACAGTTTAGGCATCTAGTCCTCACCCCATAGTAGGTCATCATCCAAGTGCATAGCCCTCCAAAGCCTGGATACACAGCGAGTGTCCACCCTGCCACTGAGTGGGGTTGTCCGCCTCCAGTCCTGCTCCTGGGCACAGACCCCAAATGTGTCCCCTGGAGATGAACGTGTTGATAAAAACAGGCCTCGGGCTGCAGTTCATGCAGCCTCTCCACGTAGAACACACGGGCCCGAAGCTCCCATCCTCCGGCACCTGGGAGTTAGAAGGAAGGGCCATTAGGAATGGTGCATTTTCCTAATTCACAATTCACACAGGAGTGACCTCAGGGCCAGCTGTGGTCCAGGGCAGCACCCTGGGATGTGGCAGGAAGGATGCTAACAGAGGCCACCCCAGTAGTTAAGTCTGAGAGGGCACTGCTCGTTGTGAAGCTGTGTTGGTCCGTGCCATGCAGAACTACAAGCCCCAACTACCTTTGCTTCCACTTCGAACTCAGCTACTGTCTGTTGAGCTTCTATCAATGTGCTGTGACTACGTGTTTTTTTATAAGTGCCGTTTTGGTTCTCATACAGGGGTTTGCACCCCCGTTTTACAGATAAAGAAGTCGAGGCTCAGAGAGGCCGTATAACTTGCCTAAGCTCATGGTTTGCCATTGATGTCATCAGGATTTGAACCCATGACTTCCTGGCTCCAGGGTCAAGTTGTTGGAAGCCTTAGGCTGGCAGTTGTCCAGGGTCCCTTGAACATGAATGGCTCACAGATGATGGGTCCATATTTTTACACAGCACTTATGCAAAACATAACACATATAGGAAAGTACATAAAGCATACATTTGCATGTTAATGAGTTCTTGTAAGTCAGCACTGATGTAAGGTCCCCTCGAGTTCCACTATGAGCACCCCAGAAGCCCTCAGGTGCAGAGGTGAACCCCTTCCCTGCTTTTCCTTTTTGGTTTCGTACTTAAGCAGATGTACCTAATCAGCATAGTTTCATTTTGCCTGTTTTTTGAACTTTACATAACCGGGATCATACAGTATAGATTCAGCTGTGTCTGGTTTCTTTCATTCAACAACGCATTTTTGAGATTCATCCCGATTATCAGTAGTTTATTTTCATTGCTGTGCACTATGTTATCATATGACGATTCCACAATTTATTTATCCATTCTTCTATTGATGGACCTTTGGGCTGTTTCCAGTTTAGGGCTATTATGAATACTGCGGCCATCAACATTCCTATGCCTCTTCCCGCATCTTAGAACGGAAACCTCAGCCCGGCTGGCGTGGCTCAGTGGTTGAGCATCGACCTATGAACCAGGAGGTCATGGTTGGATTCCCAGTCAGGGCACATGCCTGGGCTGCCGGCTTGATCCCCAGTGGGGGGCATGCAGAAGGCAGCCAATCAATGACTCTCTCTCATCATTGATGATTCTATCTCTCTCTCCCTCTCCCTTTCTCTCTGAAATCAATAAAAATATGTTAAAAGAATGGAAACCTCAGTCTCATAGGACATGCATTTGTTAATTTCAGCAGACGCTGACAAAATGTTTCCTGAGGTTGTGCGGATTCACCTCTCCCCAGCAGTGTGGGTTTCAGTGGCTCCATAGCTTCACCAGTGCTTTAGTGGGTGTGTAGTGATATTACATTGTGAGTTTCAGGTTTTATGACTATACTTGTTCTGGGGGAGCACAGATTCGTTTTCTCCAAGTGGATAGGACTTCACCCTATCGAGTGAGGCTTATACAAAAGTGACTGATTGGCCAACATCTGGGCACTTGGTGCCACTCCTGTTTAGACACAGAAGTAGACAGCTATGGAGAATTCCCCAGGCGGAGCTCTTTGCAACTTGCAAAAAGAAATGGTCTTGAGAAGCTGGCTTGTGGGAAACCCCTGTGGGTGCCTGGGCTCCGAGATCAGCAGGCAGAGTGACCTGGGCATAGTTGCAGCCCTGCTTCTTGGTGGTCTGCCCCTCATCCCAGCCGTTCTGCTTTCTTCTTGTCCTGGTGCTGTCTTTTCCATCACCCGAGATTTCTGGGGGCTGCTGACAGTCATAGCTGCCACTCTCTGGGCATCTCTCCAGGCCTCAGTTTCTTCAATGGAAAGAAGGGCTGTTGGGAAGATTGAATGTGATGGTGCGTGAAGCCCTGGGCAGGAGGCCTGGCACAGAACGGGTCCTCTGTCACAGGGTGGAGACCAGGGTATGGCAAGTGAGGGGCTTAGGATGAAAGATTTAAGGAGGCACACACTCTCAGGTGCTGACTGCACACTTGCTGAACCCCAAGTGCGAGTGCCTCCTTAAATGACACACTTTAGGCATCTCGGTTGCCTCATCCTGGTCCAGGGTCTGCTCAGCTGTGATGCTGCTGCCTCGCTGCCCTCCGCCTGCTACAGAGCTCACTGTGCAGAGCGCTTTTCAAATTACTCGCTACGAAACTTCAGGGACTCCAAAGCAGTTTGCTGGATGCTTTACACAGCACTTACAAAACATGAAATAGAATAGAAAATATGGAAGCTCAGCCTATATAATGGGCTAAGTGCGGAATGAGGAAGCTAAGGTCTCAGTTATACATACATGTTATACGCGTGTACATGTTGTTAGTCGTGGGTCACAGTAAATAGGAGTTTTGAAAACTGCCGCTCTATCAACTCTGCACCATCGACCGTGCCCAGAACACCCCCCACTTCCCTCTTGGTCCCCTTCCCCTGCCAAGTGACTCCGGGCTCTCAGACCTCTCCGCTTGAGCCACCCCTCCCCCCTGAAGCCTGCCCTGACTTCCCCAAGCAGAAGTCATTTCCTGTTGCTTTGTGTCCCCTGCCCTGGCCTCGGACACAACAAGGCAGGGGAATATCCCCGACGGGGCAGGCCCGACTCCCTGGGTTCAAGTCCCAGCCTGCCTCTTACTAGGTGCAAGCCACTGGTGCTCTTCATGCCTCAGTTTCCCCATTTGTAAAATGGGGATGATATAATCATACCTACCTCCTAAGACTGATGTAAGGACCGAATGAGCTAATATATGAGGAGCACCTAGACCAGTGGTCGGCAAACTCATTAGTCAACAGAGCCAATTATCAATAGTACAACGATTGAAATTTCTTTTGAGAGCCAAATTTTTTAAACTTAAACTATATAGGTAGGTACATTGTTATTAACTTAATTAGGGTACTCCTAAGGCTTAGGAAGAGCCACACTCAAGGGGCCAAAGAGCCGCATGTGGCTCGCGAGTCGCAGTTTGCCGACCACGGATCTAGACCAACCCCGAGGGCACACTCACCAAAAGCTGGCAGTGTTTCTTTATAGCTCCGACCCTGACGTGGTGATTTTTTTTTTTTGCCTTTTGATTTGGCTCCTTGTCTGCCTGCCTCCTGAACTGTAACTCACCTCCGGAGCAGGACATCCTCCTGAGGGTGACAGGGAGGGAGGCACCGTGTGGATTTGTGATCCTCCTGTACAGGCAAAACCCTGGGATTCTGGCTTCTATTACATAGAGAGTCATTAAAGCTTAGGTGAGTAAATGAGTGAATAACTTCTATTACAGAGGTTTTAGAACCCAACAGACAGGGGTTCTGTATTTGCATGAACTTAGGCAAGTCATTTAATCTTTAGGAGCCTAAGTTCCTCTGTAAAATGGACATAACACTGTAGTATTTAAAGATAAAACTATAGTAATAAAACAAAATACAGTAGCTCAAAAAGATGTCTCTTTCCCTCTAATGCAGCGGTTCTCAACCTGTGGGTCACGACCCCTTTGGCGGTCGAACAACCCTTTCACAGGAGTCGTCTAAGACCATCCTGCATATCAGATATTTACATTACGATTCCTAATAGTAGCAACATTACAGTTATGAAGTAGCAACGAAAATAATTTTATGGTTGGGTCACAACATGAGGAACTGTATTTAAAGGGCCAGAAGGTTGAGAACCACTGCTCTAATGTGTCATCCTGGGTGAACAGCTGAGGTTGATAGGCAGTTGTGTTCATGGGGTTATTCAAGGACTAGACCCCTTCCATCTTGTTGCTCTGCCTCCCCTGGGCCATTGTTCTCATCCACAGGGTCAAAACCAATACACAGAAATGGGAAAGAGAGAGAAATCATAGTAATGGACTTGCTTTGGAGTTAAAATCATCCCTAAATTGCCCACATAACTTGCAATAACATCCCACTGATCTAAACATAGTCACATGACCAGACTAGCAGCAAAGGACTCTGGAAAATGTAGTCTTTAGCTGGACGACTACCAATTCGGCTACAATTTTCTTTCTATGAAAGAAGGGGAGATTGCTCTTTGGTGGATAACTAGCTGTCTTGTCACAAATGGCTACGTCAGATGACTGTGGTAAGAACTAAGTCAGATTGTGTGCATAACCTACAAAGCACAGGGCTTGACATACAGCCTGTGCTTGAGAAATGGAGCTATTACTTAATTTCAGAGGAATTTTTTAAGATAATGTCACCATAATGTAATCAGGGTACACATTTTCTTGGTCCTTTGGTGGGGCGGGATGGTATGGAAAAAAAGGAGCCCAGTCTCAAATGTTAGACAGGACTTAAAGAGTGTATAGCTTAGAAGGCAAAACCTGCTCCAGGTACATCCCCAGGTGAGATGTTGGGGGAAGCGTAGGCATCCTAGAGGGGTCCCTCAGGTTTAAGAATGTGGCAGGGACAGGAAGCTGTTGTGAGGAATGTCAGGCAACCTGTGACTTTGTCCTCATGGTACCCAAATTGCCCACATAACTTGCCATAACAAGCCTGGTGAGTTCTGCTTGTCACAATCAGGGGGTACATTTTCAGGAGGGTGAGGGAAGGCATGCGTGTTCACGGGGAAGGCCCCACGATGCAGTGGGATGGACACCTGCCTTCTAATCATCTCATCCCTGGGCCAATCACCTCACCTTTCCGAGCTTCGGTTTTTACCCCGTGCACAAAATGGGGACCCAAACAACTCTTCCCCTGAGGGGTGGATGTGAGACTCCAGCAAGAGGATGGGTGTGCTGTGAACTGGGAGGGGCCTACAGATGTGAGGCATTAGGGTAATTAAAGGCAAGTGGGGGAATCCATCACCAGCAGTCAGGTGTGTCCCCAGACCGGCCTGGGCTCAGGCGCGGCGAGGGTGGAGCCGCTTCCCTGTCCCAGAGCGATGCCTGCCCGTCGGGCCCGGGAGTGGCGCGGAGCTGTCCGTCTTCATCAGAGCTTCCTTGCTGGGAGCGGCTCCCTTCCTGTCACAAACTTGGCACAGTTCGAACCTCCACTCAAGAGTTATTTTCTTTGCGTTTCGCAAATCCTCTTTTCCCCGGAGGAGACAGAAAGCGCCGCATTTCTTTCCACCTGGAAAGCACCAGGGTTCGAAGGCTGCCCGTGTTTTCCTGCAAAAGACACAGTTGTGTCTCTACACCCCGCCATCTCCCCAGGTCACTTTCATGAAAGTTAATTGGCCTCACACGCTTAAGGCGGGCAGCAAGACACCAAGGAGTCGGTGCCGAGCAGGGCCTGGCCGGGGTGCTGGGCGAGTGACAGGCCCCCCTGGGGACAACACCAAAGTGGGAGCCCCAGGCTTCAGCAGGGTCTTCTGAAGCAGGGGCTGCAGAGGTGCACTGTGGGAAGAGCCACAGCCCAGGGTTCTTGTGTCAGGTTAGGACTGGAGGCGCCTTCTCTCTAGGATCCTCTTACCTCTTTCCCTCCATTGATGAAAGCTGGTGGGAGTGACACATGTGACATCATTGGGGGTGTCCTGTGCTCACGCCTGGGTTGGGGCTGCATTTGCCCTTGGGCTCATTCTCACAGCAGCTCTAGGAAAGGCACGGGTATCTGCATTTTACAGACGAGAACACCCAGGCTCAGAGAGGCTTCCTCATTTGCCTGAGCTCCTACAAGGAGTCAGGAGAACTGGTGGCCACGCCCTGTCACCTGACTCCATCGCAGGACACGGAAGCAGGTGGGAAGGAGACCCTTCCCGCCTTAGATGCCGCATCGCTGGGGTGAGACCCTCCCAGGTCACCTGCCTTTGGGTGGCTGGGTGGCTGGGACCCTCCGGGGTGGGGCTGACGTTTGCAGGATCTGTGGCAGCCTGTGCGGGCTGGCAGGGAGCTCCAGGGAACGGGGTCAGCCCCTCCGTCTTCTGCAGCAGGTGGGGGGCTCTCCGGAGCCCACAGTCCACAGAATCCCCTGGTTCTTACCCCGTTTGTGTACAAGGACCCATATATCATGAAAACATTCACAATGGTTTCAGTATTTGTTAGCTGAAAAACAAAGTGGAAAACAAATGGAGGAGGACAGTGAAAAGGGGCGTTGAGCCTCCTCTACCCCAGGCGTCTCCCCGCTTCTGGAGCCGGGATGTTGTGCCTGACAGGAGCTGTGTCAGCCGTCCCTGAAGAAGCCTGGTTCCCCACACCGCTGCCCAGCTCGGGGGCTGTGCATCCCCCACCAGTCAACCCTGCATCGCAGCTCGTCAGAACGGCTGTGGCACAGACAGTTGGTTTTCTCCAGGGTTTAGAACTGTCCTTCATCATTAAGTCAACCAATAAATAGCGCAGCTTAAGACTATGGTTCCAGAGTCCAACAAAATGGAATGTTTAATTAATCTAAGCATAATGGGAGGAACCAGAAATCAGAAAATGAATAATTATGGGATGCGCAGGAGCAATCCCTTAAAATGCCAAGCGGCCCCCAAATAAGCCAACTCTTCCTATATTATCAATTGATCTCAGTTTCCCTTACCAGCGAGTTCTTCCTAAACCCACTCCTGGTCTGTCAAATGGGTACTAGACTTACCGGGGTGATCACTTTGTAAGTTGTGTAAACGTTTACTCTCTATGTTATCTACCTGAGACTAATATAGTACCACATGTCAACTGCAATGGAAAAGCTTGTTAAATTATTTTTAAAAAAAACCAAACTAAAAAAACCCCCACAGAGTGATAAAAAGATACTCTTCATTTAGTAATAGTTGGAAATAGGTCTGTATTTTATCCATCATGACATCTATGTAAATTAATCATAATGATACTAGAGGCCTGATGCACGAAATTCATGTAAGGGCCTCCACCCCCTCTCCCCCCGCCACAGCAACAGCTGGGGGGCCTCTGCCGCCTCGGCCTCGGCCTCGGACCCCGCCCACCACGGCTTTGTCCAAAAGGAAGGATGTCTGGTCTAATTAGCATATTACGCTTTTATTATTATAGATGGATACAGGCAATTCACAGAGGAAATGCACATGGCCAATAAATATATGAAAAGATGATCAATCTTACTAGTAATAAGGGAAATGCAAATTAAAACAACAATGAGACATCATTTCACTCCTCAGATAGGCAAAATGAAATGTTTGATGTTCTCTAGGGTTGGCTGGGGTGTGGGGAAATGGTTACTTTGATCACTTTTCTGTTCATGGGAATATAAATTGATGCAGCCAGTTGGGAGGGAAATGTGGCAGTGATTATTAAACTGTAACACGCACGCACTGGGGTTTAGCAACTTTATTTAGTGACTCCTTTGTGTACATAATGCAGTGAATATTGAAGACTGTGTGAAATAGCAAACACATGGAAATAAGTTAAATGTCTGGTAATGGAGGGATGCTTACACAAACATAGAATATGGTGCAGCCATTCAATTGACTTAGCAGATCACCCTGACCAGGTGGGTCAGTTGGCTGGAGCATCGTCCTGTGTACATACCAAAAGGTTGCTGGTTCAATTCTTGGTCAGGGCACATACCTACATTATGGGTTTGATCCCCAGTGGGGCGCATACAGGAAGCAACCAATCGATGTCTTGCTCTCTCTTTCTCTCTCTATCTCTCCCTTTCTCTCTCTCAAATCAATAAACACATCCTCAGGTGAGGATTAAAAAAATGAGTTAGCAGGTCAATATGTATGGAAGGGGAAAGATTTCTAAGACATATTGTTGAGTCAAATGAACAAGCATATTGTGTGGTGGCCACGAGAACGAGCCTCAGTATCTCCAGGTAGCATCACTGATGGATTCAGGAGCCTCATTGTTGCACTTTGAAGTCTGTTGCTGTGTTTGAGTCAAGGCCGTGTTTCCATGGGCTACTCCTGTCCAATGACTGGGTGTGGGAAGACTGGTCAAACCAACCCACTCCTGGCCAACTTTGAACTCATGGGTTCCCCAATGGCAGTCTAGGCAGCTTCCTCCTAACCTCCCCCCTTCTCTTCCTCTGGGTCAGACGTGCATGGTGGTCTGATGGTTTTCCCCGAATCCTTCCTATTTCCTCTCTGTTCCCTTCCGGCATGGCTCCTGCCCTGTAACCTGTCATTCAGAAATTTCCCTTAATGAGATTCTTACACACTTCATCCTATTTGGGGGTCTACCTCTTGGCATACCCATTGCATACCATCAATACCGTGGTTCTCAAACCTCAGCCTGCATTTGAATCACCCAGAGGCCTGTTAAAACAGAGATTGCTGGGCCCCAGGCCTAGAATTCTGACCACACTTTGAGAACCGCTCTGGGAATGTACAACACACTTAACTTACACATATTGTATAGGTTTGCCTGGGTATGTAAACATGTAGAAAGATATCTGGGAGCATCACAGCAGAGGGACAGCAGTGTCGTTCTCTGGGGAGGTCAGTGGGATTGCAATCGGCATGTCCTGGTGTTACAACACACTAGCGGTGTCATCTCAGGCAAGCTCTCACCTCCCCTGTACTTCAGGTTTCTTGTGTGTGAAATGTTGTTAATAGAAGCATTCCCTAGGGGTGTCCAGAGGAGACTATACTAGTAAGGTAATATATGTGAGGTCCTTAGAACAGTGTCTGGGACATAGTAAATACTCAGCAAGTGTTATTTTATTCTTTTTGAATGAAAAGAATGATGAAGTGTCTTTAACTCCGAACTTTTTGGGAACAAGAATTAGGCCTATTACTTGTAAAATTAACAATTTTAAATACAAAAATAGCTGTCCATGTATCTGTGTTTGTCACATGTTCTGTATTTAATCTACATGCAATGTTTGGTGAACAAATGAAGGCAGAGATTTCTTGCAAGATTTTTACCCACTGCCCTCCCTCTGAGGGCCTCAAACCCATAAGGTATGAACCTTGTAAAAGGGCAACTACCTCTGCCTTGTTGGTCAAGTTTTTAAAAATTAGTGTAACCCAAATATAAGTCAACCCCTTATGTGACCCCGTCTATGTAGGGTCACATTCAAAGAAGCACGACCCACCCACCAAAACTAATGGAAAAGGAATTCCAAGTTTGACTTACGTCATCACGGAAACATTAGGGAGATCCACTGAGTAACCTCAGCAGCAGTTCTTCAAATGCCCTTTTCTCCGTCTCCCCCGGGCCCACCTGGAGCACATGCGTGTTAACAGCTAACAGTGCTGGTCCCTGTCACACTAGATTCATCAAGAAACCCGTTTAATTAAGCCTGAGTGTTAACAGGCCTCCTGTTTTTAAAGCGAGCCACGGCTACTATAAAAGGCTCCCATAATCCTATTTGAACATTGAGCTACTGGCCATGAAACCTTCCTGCACGGGGCAGATTATCTAGTAGTTCACGTCCCCCTCAGCCAGAGAAGGGGGCTGTCAGGGAGTGAAGAGTTAGAACATCCTTCCTTTTTGTTTGTTTGTTTGTTTTTCTAAATTTCTCCATACATTTGTTTAACACTTCCTTTAGACATATTCTGGATCTGAAGCTAGATGATATACATATGTTATCTTATTTAATTCTTACTACTCCACCTAAGAACTAATAATTCTTTCCATTTTTTAACTGAATAGCGTGAGGCTTAGGGTAGTCAAATAAAAACTCACTTAAAGTCACTCAATGTATCAGTGGTTGAGCTTCTGTGATCTTTTCACTATAGTATCTCTTTTGTTGACAGGCCGAGCAAAGCTCAGCAATGCCATTTCCTAGCTGTACAATACAGGGTGGGCAAAAGTAGGTTTACAATGGTTCATATGGAAAATAATACAATAATTAGTAAATAATAATGTAAGGATAAACTCTGTGTTTCAAGTACTACTTTTGCCCCACCTTGTATTGAAAAAGTTTTTTAATGTGTCTAAGCCTCAGTGTTCTCATCCTATGTAATAAAACCCTAATATGCAAATCGACTGAATGGTGGAACGACCGGTCGCTATGATGCGCACTGACCACTAGGGGGCAGACACTCCACGCAGGAGCTGCCCCCTGGTGGTCAGTGCGCTCCCACAGGGCTCAAGGCTGGCGAGCGCAGCAGTGGTGGTGGGAGCCCCTCCAGCCTCCGGGCTTAAACTGTCAGTCGGACATCCCCCCAGGGCTCCCGGACTGTGAGAGGACGCAGGCCGCACTGAGGGACCCTCCCCCCAGTGCACGGATCTCGTGCACCGGGCCTCTAGTCTGTAGATAAGATCACAGATATTTAGCGGAGAGGATTTTTGTGGAAATTGCATTAGATTTGAGGGGTGAAAGTATGATCTCAGCACCTACAGAGGGTAGGTATGTTGTGAGCCTCACAGTGTATGGGTTTGTTTTTCACAAAGGAAAACCATGACCAGCATTCCTGCGGCTATTTTGTAGATTAGCTCACTTATTACTCACCATAACTTCCTTCTAGGGTATCTTTTTGGAAGCTAAAGAGCAAAAACAAAACTGTATTTCCCAGATTCCCTTGCAGCTAGGAATCCACAAAGGATCTGAATTCTGCCAAGTAGATGCTCCATGCAAGTCTCGGCAGTAGAGTGAGCAATAGAAGGTAGACTTGCTCAGGAAGGTCAGATGTGCTGGTGAGAGGGGTGTGTAGCATCTGTGTTTGGTGCTGGCTACGGTGGAGTTTGTGGAGTCCATTGTTCTAGATCCGTGGTCGGCAAACTGCGGCTCGCGAGCCACATGCGGCTCTTTGGCCCCTTGAGTGTGGCTCTTCCTAAGCCTTAGGAGTACCCTAATTAAGTTAATAACAATGTACTTACCTATATAGTTTAAGTTTAAAAAATTTGGCTCTCAAAAGAAATTTCAATCGTTGTACTGTTGACATTTGGCTCTTTTGACTAATGAGTTTGCCGACCACTGTTCTAGATCATAGATTCTGATCAGTGAGTTTGATGGTGTAGCAGTCCCATGGTGTGAGCGGGTATTTCTTCTGGCAAAGTGGCCCCTTGGCTACAGTGTTTCTTGCAGGTCCAAGTCTGGTTCTCTAGCCATCCCGGAGGTTCTGTGAGCTACTTAATAAATCCATTTCTGCTTAAACTCATTGGAATAGCTCCTATTGTTTAGAAACCATATTTAAAGACTGACATTGTATCAAACAAGAATAGGGACTTGACAATATCAACATTGAGTGTTCAAGTAGTCCATGGGCATGTGGCCAGTGCTCTGAGCTAATATATTTTAAATACACAATATGTTTCTAGGTTGCCCTATCATGGCAAAGAATATAAGACTGATGGGGAACAGAGGCAGTGCCTGAATTTTCTCTTGAATTATTTTAACAGTCTGTAGTAACTTCAGACCAATAGTGCTGATGAACCGGGCGGTGCTGACAGCAAAGATAACACGGATATTTTAAAATTTGAAAACCAAGTTATAATTCTGCAAAAGAGAGAAGGAAATTTCTGTCCTCAAACAACAAACCGTCTATATGGTCAACTATTGGTGTTGTTCTAACTGCTGGTTTTAAATGGAAAACCAAAATAAGACATTTGGACAAGATTAACAGAGACCCTGCTGACAAAGGGATAGTGCGAGGCATCTCACAGCAAGCCAGACCAGAGACAGAGAGAGTGGGTGACCCAGTCAACCGGCACCAGGACAACCCTGCCACCCCCTGGGAGCCCCTGGGCACGTGAAGGGCAGCATATCCACAGGGCCTGCTTTACGGTGTGGTGGGCGTTAAAGAAGAGAGTGCATGGGAATGGGCCCAACATAAAATAAATACCCAACTCGTGGTGGGTCCCTCTTCTCCTCCTCCCTTACCTATTTCAGTAAATAGAGAGGTATGACGCCCCCGTTGCTACACTTCTGAAATATTGCATGTAAATTAAAGTTTGGAATATCAGAGCATCTTGACACATGTCAGCGAGGCTCTGTAAAGACCTAATATGTGTGTGTTTATATATCTGTGTACACGTGCACACACAAGTAGTTGTGGAGTTTTTTTGTTTTTTTTTTGTTTTGGCTTCAAGGAAGTGAGATAACTACAGCATATGATAAGCAAGATCCCTTCTTCGGTGTTGGGGTCCAACCCCAGCGGGTCCAGGGGTTCCCCAAGGTGTGGACGGAGTCGGCAAAGAAGGAAGGAGACAGAGGCTGCGTTCAGTTGATCAGCATAGCGAGGTTCTCTCGCCAGGTTCTATCCAGGATCTCCAGTCAGGTTCTGTAGCCAGGTTCTGTCCAGGATCTTTTGCCATGTTCTCTTGCTATGTTCTGTTGCTAGGTTCTGTCGCTAGGTTCTGTCTCTAGGTTCTGTCTTCTGTTGTCTTGTTACATCTGTATTTATACCAGTTGATTTTAATCCTATCAATTTCTATTCCAAAGGTTAGGGTGTTTCTTATCTCCATTCCAGGGAGTAAAGATTATGTGGCTTAAGCGTGATTGTTTGTAGTTAAAGTGATTAACTACCCACCTGGCACTTAGTTAAGGGGTTTTATCTCCTCCCTAACTTCAGGGAAAAATCCCTACCTGGGGAAACAACCTTTCTCGGAGAGGTGACCTTGGTTAAAACACATAGGGCTAAGGGGAGCAAACATATTAAGAACAGTATGCTATATACGCCAGGTCCCTTGAAACATATGCTGTGCAGACGTTTCTTCTCTGCAGCGACTGTGTCAAGCAGCAAGGATGGACCGGCTCCCGGCACTTCAGCCTCTCCTCCCTGGGGAGGGTCCTTATCACTGCGTAAGTCCCTATCCTTAAACCTTCAGGTCGGTCGACTCCTACCTGACACCTTCCTGGCAGACTAAGCCAGGAGGCCACAGAGTGGATGGATTACACATGCGGAGTGACCCCTTGAATAAAACCCCCCACTTTGGGGCCCAGGGTGCAGGAGGAAGGAGGAGAGAACCTCAGCATCACCACTGCCTGCACAGGATTCCTCCCTCCGATAAACAGAGCGAACTTTCCCTCCTTGTCCCTACAAGGCATTTTCCACGGCACGGCTGTTACACGAGCACTGAAGGGAAATAAAGAGAAGAGGGAGAAAGGGAAAAGGTCAGGGGGAAATGACGCAGATGACCACATCTTGTCGCTGAGAGGTCGCCCAGATTTCGCAAAATGCTGTCTCCCCCGTTGAGTTAGCTGTTTCTACGCTGGAACAAACAGATCGTTAAAAAAAAATAAAAAATAAAAGCTAAGGAAGAAGCTTGGCTGAATTCTTAGACCCAAGTTTTCCACGGGTTAGGCTGGCTATAAATTAACCAGTCCACAAAATATATAAATAAATGGGTTGCTTTGTTCCCAGCTCTCTCCAGCAGGGCTCCGGCTGCTCCCTCTGTAGCCTGGTGGCCGGTCCACTGCCCAGCGCTTGTATAAATACTAATGAGTGACATATTGAGGAAAAATTGTACCTACAAAAGCAAAGACTTCTTCCATGCAAATCAGGCCCCAATTCCCCACCGATAAGGATCTTTTAGATGGAACACATGCAAAATCTCCGGCTCTTAATTCCTTCATTAGTATTCCGGGCAGATGGCTGCCACATAACAGAGAAAACTGTCTGCATCGCTGTGCCTGAAACCTAATATTGATTTGTTTAATAGTGTCAGGAAGTCAAAATTCACAAATCTCCTGTCGATGGTTTATGAGGCAGTTAGCAGAGAATTGGTTGCCCCTGCTTAATTAATAACTCATTACTGAAATTTGATTATATGCTTGAATGCCTTAAGTGGGCTGTGACACGGCGTGTGCAGAAGTGGTGCGCGATGGGGCGGGGAGGCCCGGGAAGCTCCCCGCATCAGGCTCCCGCCATGAGAATTCCCCCACAGCCCTGCCTCCGGCTTTCCTGCCCCGGTGGGCCCACCTCCCTGGCGCTCATGTGTTGGTTTAAGAGGTGCTCTGGGTCACATGAACGGAAGAGAGGGTGGGTCTGGCCTTTGGGGTGGAGTCGTTTCTAAGAAGCACACACAGTGCTGGCGTGGGCCTCGCCTACTGGTCCCTGATCAGAGGGAACATGACCTGCTATTGTCTGCGAGGGCAACGTTCTGGAGGAGGCGGCGGATGAACCGCTGGGAAGATAGAAATTGCAGGACTTGTATGCATGCATATAAGCATAACCAATGGACATAAGACACTGGGGGGTAGGGGAGGCCAGGGTATTGTCAAGGGCGGGGGAAAAAAAAGGACACATATGTAATACCCTTTGTAATACTTTAAGCAATAAAACAATTAAAAAAAAAGATAGAAATGGCTCTATTCCCTTAAGGTCGTTGTTCCCAAAAGCAGCGTCAGCCGGTTTGGCTCAGTGGATAGAGCATCAGCCTGTGGACCGAAGGGTCCATTTCAGTCAAGGGCAGGTACCTTGGTTGCAGGCTCCTCCCTGGCCCTGGTCTGGGCGTGTATAGGAGGCAACCAATCGATGTGTTTCTCCCACATGGATATTTCTCTCTGTCTTTCCCTCTCTCTTCTACTCTCTCTAAAAAAAAATCAATGGAAAAATATCCTCGGGTGAGGATTTAAAAACACACACACACACAAAACTAGAAATTCAGAGGGACATGAGACCAGCAGGATCAGCGCCCAGGAGGTCCCAGCACGCTCTGACCTTGTGCTCTGAGGCGGGGGGTGTGGGGGGAGGCGCCACTCTCCATGGCCCCATGCCGGGGACAGGACGGGTGAGTCAGAGCCCAAGGGAAGGCGACATCGTGTCTCTGCTGTTTCTCCTGATTAAGAGAATGCCTGTAGGAGATAACACATCCGAGGGCTGGGCTTGGGCGTGCGTGGCAGGGCAGCTCTCCACAGACCTGTGATGTAGGCCCTGCCCCCTGTTCCCTAAACTTGTATCCCCAACCCCACCCTTGTTGCCCCCATAGGCAAGCAGCTGGCCCTGCCAGGGCAGGTTCTGGCCACCCAGGGTTCCCTAAGGCTTCCCCGCCCCCCTTTTTTTAGATGCAACCAGGCTGACTTGATGAGGGGAAGAAAGCAGAAGGAGAGGTGCCCAGAGCTCGCCCCCTTTCTGAGGGTGCCCTGCCAGCCGCTGTGGCCCGGGACGGATGGGAGGGTGGGGAGGCGCGTGTGCTTCTCACCAAAGCATTTTCCTTTTGTGGAAAGGGGTCAGGTCCCTGGGCTGGCCCTTAAAACATCATTTAGCTCTCAGCGGGCGGACCCTGCTCTGGGAGCGTGTCTGCGGGACAGCAGTGCCGTTCTGTTAGGGGCGAACTAGGACTCTGTGGGCTGGCCTCTGACGTGCCGCCACCGAGCCTCATTGCATCATCTTCGCACATTGTTGTTCTGAGAGCACGTTCTAGATGCCAAACGGCTGACTCACAAATGAACTTTTGGAAGCCAACCCTTTGTCACTAGGGCTGCCTGTGCGCAGGCTCACACAGGGATGAGAGAGGTCCCCCCCCTCCCCCTGAGTCGTGATCTGGGGTGGGTGCTGCAGCCCCGACCGTGGGCTTGCAGTCTGATTGCACATAAAGTGACCGGCACTGAAGGGGGACCATGGTCAAGCCCCCAGTGAAGGGACAGGCTATGTGGCTGCAAGATTCGGAGGGAGGCGAGCAGTGCCAGCTGGCCCCAAGCAGGGAGGGCTTCTGGGAGGAGATGGGAGCCGATGGGGCCCTGGAGGTGGTCAGATTTCACCGCGGGTGGTGGAGCGCTGGGACAAGCCCAGGAGTGGGCTGGCCAGAGGTAGGTTTTGGGGACGGCGACTGGCCAGGCCGGCTGGAGAGGAGGGTAATATGACCAGCCTGTCTCCTGCCTGTGATCTTAATTGAACCAGTCAAGCTTTCAAAATGAAGAGTTGATCATTTGATTAAGAAGGGCCTTTGACTCTTTCAAGACCCACGGAGACTGATTTTTATCAAAGTGGATCAGCACGGCTTGTATGGAGGAATGCTGGCCGGAGCCGGGGCCGGCCTGACCTGCTCCCGCTCAGGGACCCGTCCCTCCCTGGGGTGGGCCTTCCGGGCGAAGGCCAGGGGCGGCCACCCTGAGCAGGGTGCCCGGGGCCCACGGGGCCCACAGCAACATCCTCTCCTGCCAGCAGCAGGAACCCTACCCAGCCCAGGCCTCCTCCCAACAGCCTCAGCTGGGGGCTGTCTCCCAAAGGGCGGCCTGGCTTTAACCAGCTCCAGTGCAAGCCAAGTGCCCTGGTGTTGGCCACGGAGCCGATTTGTCAAAGTGCTATTAAAGATTTTCGGTTATACCAAAAAAAAAAAAAAAATGGAGTCAACTTCTTTTTTAACTCTAATTTATTATGCTTGATTACGCAGCTGGAATGGGAAGGTAGCTGCTGTTTGTAGTTAAATAACTCCTCACAATTTCTTAAAGAAATGATCTTCAAAGCGTTCACGGGTCAGTGGCTCAAGTACAAAGGAAAGATTGATTTTCATCCTCCCACCCTTTGTTCCCAGAGTTTAAAACAGACACGTTTGGGTAAATTAGTTTGTCTATGTTATTAATGGAAGGAGTTATTAAACTCCCATAAATATACGGGGTATCTCGCTTAAGATGCCAGATTTGCTTTAAGGGAAAAAATACGCCAAGAGAAAATGGGGAAGAGCCCAGGAGAGCTCTGGTGCTGTAAACTCTCAGCTCTAGATATGAATTGGGGTCGGGGAGCTGGGGGAGGGGCCTGGCCCCAGGTAGCCCCCAAGTGGTGGGATAAATGCTCAAAGAAGGGGACCCCCGCACATTTAAAAAAATCCCTGAATTTAATGGAAAACATTCAGAAGCTGGATTGGGGTAGGGGTGGGGTGCGAGTGGGTCAAGGGGATGATGAAGGACCCTCCAGTGTTGAAACCCGAGGGGCTGGTGAGCATTTGATGGGTGTGGGGAGAGGTGTGCTTCATGCTCCAGGGGCTCAGAGGGGACTCCCCTGAGAGGGACGCAGCCCCCCCGCCCCCCGCCGGAGTGTGAGGGAGACGCAGCCGCAGGCCCCACCCAGGGGGACGGTGCCCGAATTGCTGCGGGTTCGAGGGTCCGTGTGGTTGTGCAGGTAATTCCCACTGTGCACAGCGCTTCCCAGGTCATCAGCCCCAGCTCACCGTCTCCCTGGAACTCACGGTGACCCGGGGAGGTATGTTGAACAAAGCTCGTGTTTCCGATGTTGCAGATAATGAAAGTCAAACGCAGAGCATTTTTTTTTTCTCCCCGAGTAGAAAAGTAAAATAAAGAAAATCATTGGAAAAGTCAAGAAAATCATAAAGAAGAAAATGAAAATCACCACCAGATGACATTTAGTGTTTTGGAGTTTTTCCTTTTGGACTTTTCCTCAGTGGCCACACACGTGCGTGCGTGCACACACACGCACACACACTACACACTCTCACACAAACACACACACAGACACATACATACACACACGCACACACACGCACACACACACACTCTCACACATACACACAAACACATACACACACAGACACACACAGACACATACATATACACATGCACACACACATACATACATACACACATACACACTCACACACATACACATACACACATGCACACATACACACACAGACACATACATATACACATGCACACACATACATACATACACACATACACACTCACACACACACACACACACACACACACTGAGTGCTCAGGGTGCCGGGTACATTGTAAGTGCTTTTCCATATTAATTCACTTACGCCTCACAGCTGCACCAGGTGGGTACTCATTACCTGCATTGTACAGGTGAGGAAAGAGTCACAGGGAGGTTGTGAATGGCCCAAGGCCACACAGATAAGCCGCTGTGGGAGGTACGATTTGAACCCAGACAGAAGGGCACCGTCCTAGGTTCCTAAGCACGCTGTGCTTGGCCTTTGTATTCATCTGTAGACCTCTTTTTTTTTTTTTAATCCTCACACGAGGGTATTTTTCCATTGATTTTTAGAGAACGTGGAAGAGAGAGGGAAAAAGAGAAATATCCATGTGAGAGAAACACATCAATTGGTTGCCTCCTGCACATGTGCCAACCAGGGCCTGGGCCAGGGAAGAGCCTGTAACTGAGGTACTTGCCCTTGACTGGAATCGAACCCGGGACCTTTCGGTCTGCAGGCCAATGCTCTATCCCCTGAGCCAAACCGGCTAGGGCTTCATCTGTAGACTTCTTTAATATAGAGGAAGTCATGCCATGCCTACAATATTGCATCCTGCCTTTGTTCCATCCAGTATTGCGTTGGGAGCATTTCTGATGTGATTATAATTCTAAAATGATTTTGAGTGGCCGCACCGCCGGATGAAGAAGTGTTGCCAAGAGTTGTTTGTCTTGCCAGGGGTCACACAACCCGGGACTGGAACTGTTTAGCACTCTTCCTACTGTGCACGCTGTAGAAACAGTCCCAAAACGCAAGAGAGGAAGCATGAATCCAAAAGTATCCAGTCTGCACTCAGATTCAGAAGTGGCCCCTGGGACCTGCAGGACTGCTGAGGGAGGATGTGCAGCCCTGGGGTGAGATTTTCTTGTCACTGAGTGACCCTATTTTAAATCTTGTGTGAGAAACTGATTTTTTTTTTAAATTTAAGACTAGAATTTTCAGCTCCTTGTCTCTTTGAGAAGCTGAAAAATGCTTTTTTAAATTTCCCCCTTCATCACGGACACTTTCCCTTTTCCCTTTTGCCACCAGGAAGCTTAGCATTAAATCTGCAGCTAAGTAGGCCAACCATGTGATCCGTTATGACCTGCACACTCTTCTTTTGTTCTCCCTAGTCTTGATGACCTTGTGTTTATTTTCTCTGTTTTATGTTTATATGTTGCTATGACACACGTTACAAGGTTTCCTTGGACAACACCTCCCGGGTGCTACCTCTCTCTGCTCAGGACTGGCAGCCTCTCACTGTGGGGAGAGCTGAGAAATAATCTGAGCATTTAATGTTGGGCTGTGTCACTGATTGTAAAGCTCATGAGCGGCCACAATCCCAATTCATCGTCCTCCTAAGTACCCCGGGAGGAAAGGTAATCTCGCTCAGCCTCACTGTAGAGCTGAAGAAACGGAGGCCATGTCCAGGCCTCCATCCACCCCGCCCCCCAGAGTTCTCTGCAGAGCTCTGTGCGGCCTCAGTGCAAAGATGGGAATTCCTTCCCTCCCCTCTCCCAGCCCCCTCTGCCCTTGGGTGCGCGTCTCCCATGCTGAGCTGATTAGAGTTACTACAATGAGGAGCATTTTTATAATTTGAAAGTTACATATTGGTTTTCAGTGAAACTGGGTTTCCCTTTCCAATAGTAATGTGATGTGTTCTTTCATAATAAATGTATTCAAGTTATTTTTAAAAAAGGAAATCAACTGAAAGTATAATTTTGAGTAAAAAGAAAGGACCCAGGTGTGAGAGGACCTTATTCTTGGCTCATGTTTGCAAAGAAGGGCACTAGTTTCACCGATGAGACGCTAGAGAACCAAGCTGTCCTCAGATCCAAAGGAATGAATGCCTAATATAAGAATTTCAGGCCAGCGAGCAAGTGAGATTCCTTAAGTCTGAAAGGCAATCCACCCTTCGAAGGAAATATCCAAGGACCCAGTGGGGTCAGGGAGTCCAGGTTAGGGTCCCCTTCGCCACCAGGGCAAGCCAGTCCATCCTTCCGCACCTCTATTTGTTTATCTGAAAAATGGGTGACCTCTATCTGGGTAGGTTGAAGTTGAGGTTCCTTTCTCCAGGCTCAGACTTGCTTCACCCAAAGTTGCAATGTTCCTCTCCCTTCTTCAGGCGATGCACTGTCAGGTAGCATGTGGTTGCAAACGGCCAGGAAATGTGAGCTGCAGACACCTCTTGTTCTGCAAACACTCTGCATGCCATGAGGGGGTGGGGGAGTGGGGAGTCTGTCTGGGCCTCAGTTTGCTCATCTCTAGGATGAAGGCGGATGGACTGAGTCAGGTCTGGCAAATCAGTAGCTGCATGGAGTGCTATGAATTCTGAGGCCACACCCAGGCTCTGTGAACGTAAGGGGACTAGTGAGTGACCCTAGCATTTATTTTTTTATTATTTTTTAAGATATATTTTTATTGATTTCAGAGAGGAAGGGAACGAGACAGAGAGAGAGAGAGAGAGAGAGAGAGAGAGAGAGAAACATCAATGATGAGAATCATTGATTGCCTGCCTCCTGCACACCCCACACTGGGGATCGAGCCTGCAACCCGGGCAGGTGCCCTGACCAGTTATCGAACTGTGACCTCCTGGTTCATAGGTCAACGCTCAACCACTGACCCTAGCATTTATAGATGTCATGATTGTTGGCATAGAAATGGCCCCATTAGCCAGGGATCCTCTGGGCCACTGAGGTCTGGGGGCTTGTGCCCATGATCTCTAGTTGTTTCTAGTTCCCCAAAAGGCAACTCCCGGCGAAAGCCTGCCCACCTGTCTTCATTCCTGCCTTCCTTCCCTTTTCGTATCTTGTCTCCATGGTGACAACGTGATTCTCCATCTCTTAGGAAGCCAGCTCATGTGAGCCATGTGTGGGGACCATGCGATTTGTCATCCATTCTGAGATACTTTAGAGCAGTGGTTCTCCACCTTCTGGCCCTTTAAATACAGTTCCTCATGTTGTTAAAATTATTTTCGTTGCTACTTCATAACTGTAATGTTGCTACTGTTATGAATCGATATGCAGGATGGTCTTAGGCAACCCCTGTGAAAGGGTCGTAAGACCGCCAAGGGGGTCACAGCCCACAGGTTGAGAACCGCTGCTTTAGCGAATGAAAAGGGTACTCTCAATAATTCTCCCGGGACCACGGTGGTAACCTGGGCCTCTCCTGGGAGCTGGCATCGCTTACGGTGGTAGTTCTCAGACATTTCCATGCCAAGGATTGCCAGAGACACCCCAGGCCCTGCATCCGGAGACGCTGATTCAGTGGGGTTGGGCCTGAGAATATGCATTCTCACGAGTTTCCACATGATGCTGAGGTTGCAGGTCCCTGGACCACGCTTTGAGAAGCCTGCCTGGGAGCTTCACAGTTCTCGGAACTCATCCACGACCTGTTCTGGTGGATCCTTCCACAAAGCCCAGGAGGCCTGGGAAATAGGTACCAATGGCTCCATGCTAAGCTGAGAAACGGAGACTTGGGGGGCGGGGGAGGTTAAGTGATTAGCCCAGGGACACCCACCGCAAAGGGTCAGATTCCATTTTGCCAACTCCCAGCCTCTGTCTGGCTCACCAGGCACGAGCCTCGCAGCTCAGGAGCGCGCTCAGAGCTGGGCTGGTCTCTCTGCTCTGCAGTTCTGCCGCCGCCCCAGCAAATGCTCCGACCCGGATTGAAACTGGCTCATTTTGCTTTATAGACACCACTTCAGGTCAGCCACCAGGTCAGGCATCTGGTGGAAGAAATTACTTCAGCAATGCTTTTGCCTATATTTATATTGAGTATTTTAGGGTTTGGCTCATTTTGATATATTCATAATTTTTAATGTTGATATAATCAGGTGTACATTCTTGAACATCGGTGCTATTTTCTATGTTTCACATTCTTGAAAGGGAGTTTATTTCTAACTCATCAGTCTGTTACACAACTTCCATATATTTAATCCTCGTTTATATTTTCAGGGATGCCGTAGGGGGCTGCCTGTATTATTCAACCTCTCTGGGCCTCAGTTTTCCCATCTATAAAATGGGACAGGCTAGACAGTGCCTTCATAATAGGAAAGGTATAAGGATCGAATGACTCATGCATGTTAGAGTAATTGGAAGAGTGCTTGCCAAACACGGAGCGTCCGCAAATACCAGCTGTTCTTTCTTTATTCGCTGCCGGACACCAATTTTATTCTGCCCTTCAGCGTCTCCCGTCATTTTGATACCTGTCCACCTGTGAGCCCTTTCCACGCTCAGGCCCTTTTCCTTCCTGCCTGCATCCCTCCAAGCCTTGCTTGCACACAGTAGGTGACTAAGACCTGCTTATTGAATAAATGCCGAGTGGAACATGCTCAGGAATGCTCATCTATAGAGCAAAACCATGAAAGCCACAGCATGAGTGATGGGACATTTCACCGGGGCTCTGGGGGTGGCTGGAACGGCCCAGCTTGGCCACGGCCCAGCTGCCAGCATCTCAGTTCCAGCTGCGTGAAACGCGGTAGGGGCTCTCCGACACGAGGCCTGGCAGGAGTTCCAGTGTGACCCCGCTCCGGGCTTGGGAAGTCCTGGGATGAATGGAGCCAAAGGGAAAACTGAAGCTGGGCTGGGTGAGCGTCAGTCAGCCCCGCTGGCTGCCGATGGCTTTGGGAGGGCTACGCATTTTCCTCTGGGCGCCTGGCTGGGGAAGGAAAGCAAAGCAAAGCAAGCCTCTCAGTGGATGTGGGAAGTTTTGTGGTTTGGTCCAAAATCAGAACCAAAAGTGGGAACGAATCTCGTGTCCAATGGCCAAAAAGTTAGACTTTTTAAAATAAGAACTCTCATTTGTCAGCGGCTTGGTGAGCAAAGAGTTTCCTGGTGCCGAGGGACCGGGGAGAGGAGCACTTTCGAATCTCGCCAGGTGGCTGGGTTTCAGGGTCTCTAGCAGGAGCACTTATGCCCTAAAGATAACCAGGCAATTAGAGAAGGGGAGGGCGCAGCACGAGACATCCATCCGAGATCCTAAGAAAAACCATCTGGCTCGGGGAGTGCATGGCAATTCGGGGCCGCAAACATAGCGACGTGAACAACCACCATTTCTTTAGGATTCTGAAGAAATCTTAAATTTAAGACTAGAATTTAAGATTCTAGTCTTAAAGATTCCAGTGGGTCAGCAAATTGCACTGGGCTCGGCCGGGCCATTCTCCCCTCAGGATGCTGGCTGGCGAGGAGCTGGGCAGTGGGGACAGTGGGGCATTCATTTGTCATTATCTAGCCGACTAGCCTAGGATCACTCAGGTCTCAGGTCGTGGTGGGAGGATTCTGAGAGCGAGAGCGACCTACTCTCAGAACTGGAGTAAAGTTGCTTCTGCCACATGTTACTGGCTAAAGCAGCTCACACTCAGCAAAACACATTCCACTCTTGAGGAAAGCAGCTGCCCAGTCCCATTGCAAAGGAGGCGTGGCTATGGGGACGAGTGAAAAATGGGGGCCCTTTTACAGACCAGCACACAGTGGGAGGGTTGGCCAACCAGCGGTGTCGGGGAGTGGAGCAGACGAGGAAACTGCGAGCTGAGAACGAGCAGGCCGAGGCCTCGAGAGCGGGGCCCTTCGTTCCCTGGCTGCTGTGGGAGCAGAGGCCGTTCGCAGGAGGCTGGGTGACAGGCCTGTGTGTGTGTGGAGTGGAGAATGGGGTGAGGGTTGGATCCTGACCTGCTGCTGACTAGCCATGGGGCCTTGCGGGGGAGCGGCCCTCAGTGAGTCCATCTTAGCCTCAGCTTTCCCATCTGTAAAGTGGGATCACAGTTTCTCCCTCATAGGTTCCAAAGAGGATGGAAGGGGCAATTGGTCTGGCATGTGGGAGGCATTGGAAAAGCAGCTGCAACGATGAGTCCCATGTAACATCCATCAGGTAGCAAATAACAGCACCTATGATGAAAGATAATGAATAATAATGAACAGTTAAAATCTCTCCCTAGCAACCGAGCCTGGACTTCCTTGCCCTGGGAGGCAGAGTGGCACCCCAGGCTGAGACCGGGAAAGGCTGCCACCTCCGTGACCCAATATGCCAGCAGATCCGGGCACTGGCCCCGTCAGGCCTCCAGCCCAGATGTCTCCCAGGGCTCTGCGGGGTCTGGGGCTTTTGTTCCTCATCAGGCATCCCAGCGAGTGCCCACGGAGGCCTGGGCAGCGCACTCGGCCCTGGGCCTGGCCTTGGCCTTGCAGGCGAGGGACAGGGAGGAGAGGTCTGCCCGAGGAAGGCAAGGCAGCCTCTTCATGGGCTCAGGGGATCCTCTCTGGCTTTGCCCTTGGACGCCCTCCCCCACCTGCCCAGTGTTCCCGGGCAGGGAAAGAGCAGGACAGAGAGCTGAGAATTCTGTACGGTTCTAGACCAATGACCTTGAACGTATTCCATAGCGGTGCTGACCAATATGGCAGCCACTAGCCACGTGGGGCTACTGAGCACCTGCAATGTAGTGAGTGTAACCAGGAGACGGAATCTTTTGTTGTGGTTAGTTGTTTATAGAGCCACCTGTGGCTCGAGATGAGCCTACTGGACACTGCAGGTCCAGGTGGGTGAGCATCTGAGGGACAGGGCTTTGAGGATGCTGAGCCACACGGCCCTCGGGCCTGAGTGAGCTGGGGACACTGTCTTGGAGCTGTCTGGGGGCCAGGTGAGGGTCTGCGTGTGGGTCAGCGGAGGAGCTGGGCCTTGGTAGAGCCTCCACGGTTGTTGTCTGGTTTCTTCCTATTTCCAGGTAGGGCTGGGAAAAGAGGAAAGCTTAGGACTATGAGAAAGTCCAGAATCCAGCATAGATTTAGCCTCTGCCCCCTTGCTCTGTTCTCGTAGCTTCTAGAAAGGCCATGGCTCCGTGTGCTCCCCCATCCTTTGTTGCGTCAGTGAAGGCCGGGGCACAGCTGTCCAGTTCGGGAGGAAGGGGGAGACCTCACAAGGAGGAGAGAAGGGGACGCCCCCATTTGGCTATTTGCTTTAGAACCAAAGGGATCACGTGGTCCAATGTGGCTTTTGAGGACACACCCACAAACACATCCATGCACACACACACCCACAAACACATCCATGCACACACACACAAACAAACACATGTACACATACGAACACATATGTACACACACAGTTTTCTCGTGAAGCAGGTTACTTTGGGGGACTTGGGGCGAGATGCGGATGGCGCTTCTGTTTGAGTTGGGTTCCCAGAGATGACACCCATGTGCCTCAGAGTCTGCCTTGGGCCTCACCCTGGGATTGAGCTCAAGGCCTTCCCCTAGTCCTGTGGTTCTTAACCTTCTGGCCCTTTAAATACAGTTCCTCATGTTGTGACCCAACCATACAATTATTTTCGTTGCTACTTCATAACTGTAATGTTGCTACTGTTATGAATCGTAATCTAAATATCTGATATGCAGGATGGTCTTAGGCGACCCCTGTGAAAGGGTCGTTCGACCGCCAAAGGGGTCGCGACCCACAGGTTGAGAACCGCTGCTAGTCGCAGCAGAATGCCGCTTGTGGAACTGATGCTGGATTTTGCCTAGAGATTTTTTTTCTAATTACCTTTCAACTCCGGCCTCAATAAATAGCCCACACCAACCCCAGTCTTTGTCTGAAAGCAGCTGAGAAAGGCTGCTCGCTGCCCACCTCCCAGTCTCTCCATCCCCTGCTATTTCCTAACGTCGGGAAGACCGCAGGCAAACGTTCGTGTCCTTTAAAGCGTAGACTCTTTCTGGACCCTTCGATTGATTGACCGCGGTGGATCCCAGCGGCTCCTGCACGGGCTCTCTGCATTGGCAGGGGCGAGATTAGCTTTCCGCTCTTGCCGTAATTTACAAGGCTCACATAACCATGTAACGACTTGGTGATTACATGGCCAATATCGTATAAATACATAGTAATTACAAGTTCATGCAGATTACTTGCTATATACATTTGAAGTTACCGAGTAGTTCAAAGATTAATTATCCTGTAACTGGCAGTATTTAAATCACTTTTTTTCCTCGTACAGGAATACGTCGAGGCCGACTTCAAGGCTGGAGACGATGGGGATGTGATGAGTAAGATCTGAAAAGAAAAAATGAAATCTGACAGGCATGGATTATTTAAAGCGCGCATATGTGAGCCCAGCAGCCACTGCACTTTGATGCAAATCGTAGGGGAAAGAGCCGGGGGATGGTGTGTAGGGAAAGGTGCTGAACAAAGTAAGGATTTCCTGCTGGCGACTTGAAATTTAAACAAATAATCATTTAAATGGCGGCCCGGCATTACGTTCCGAGTTGTGTGCATTAATGTCAACATCTGGTACCAACATTTTGACAATTCTATTAAAATGCCCCAGCATTCCCTATCTAACACCTGTTAGCTCTAATTTTCTTTCCTGAGAAGCACACCAGTAGACAGGGTAGATTCCAAATCATTTATCACTTTTAAAGTGCTTCCATATGTGTGTTGGACCCGGCCTGGCCCTAGGCAAACGTTTTCTGAATGCATTAAAATTCAGGACTATTTTTTTTTTTTAAGTGTAGACACCAATGTTTCATTGAATTCATGTCTGGTAATTATTAGCTTAAATTATGGCTCACACATGACTTGACAAAGTGGACCATGAATTAAAACACACACACACACACACACACACACACACCCCTCCCCCCCCTCAACTCTTCAATAGATGCACCCATCTCCTCCTTATTGAGATATCAGTCAGTAATCATTAGGCAAACACTCTTCATGGACGGAACTGCTAAGAGGCCCAGGAGTCCCCAGAGAGGATCTAAAAATGTCAAAAATGTTACAGTATAAATGAATGACACCAACAAGAGAACATGTGTTAGAGATGCAAGCAATTAGTTAATATATTACAACTTTCAACCTCTGAGCAAAACAGGCAACAAAAATTTCCTCTTGACTCTGTTTACTAAATAACATTTCAGCACAGTTTTCATCTTATAAGGAAAGTGTTTGAAACTTGGAATAAGTGCACTTAATTAAAGGAAGGCTGTGAAAATGTGCACTAATCTGATATGACTAATAGCAAAGTGCATGAAATTGCTAATTAGAATTTCATTAAAGGTGCTGCTTTATCAGACTGTGAATATCACAACCTTTAAAATTCTTTCAGGAGAGCTTAATTCCTTTTCAAACAGAAATATTCTTTAAAGACATTTGATTTTGTTCTGAAGGAATTCATTCATGGCTTAGGCTGCAACTTAAAAGGTGGCCGATATTTCAGGAAGTGACACCAGAATAGGAATATAGATCAGGGACATTGTTTCATTTGCCCGATGAATCCCTTTCTCTATGGATTATTGTTCAAAAAAAACCAGTCGTGAAAATAGAGTTGAGTCCTTGGTTTGTTCCACATGGAATTTGTTTTCTGCTAAAGTCAAATGTTTATTCTCTCCCAGAAGAAAAGAGGAAAAGTTTACTTAAAAAATTTAAAGTCACTAAACATAAAATGAAGCATTTTAATTTTTACACACATTATCAAAAGTAAAAGGGAGCAGACAGTAAAAATTATTTTAAAGGAAAAGGCCATTTATTTAAAAAAAAAACCCAACAACAACAACACACAAAACAGCTGGCAGCCTATCCATGCTTTTAAAAAAAAATAAACCTCTTAAAGTACTAATAACATTTCAATCATAAGATTGTACTTTTTAAAATTAGGAAAGCCCACTGTTAACAACAAATGAATTTTTACTTCTTCTCCGACTTGCTTTCCTGGGTTACAGGGTTTTCTTATTCCACACTTAATTATTCCCTCTACTAAGTCTGCATTTCAGCTTGCCTTTTACCACTCAGGTTTTTAAAATTCTACTTTTCTTTTTCTCCCCATCTTTTCTATTTTCAGTCATTTCTGTTTATTGTCAGATGAATGAAGTTGCTCTAATTTGTTCCTGTCCCTACACACAGCTCTCAATGTTACTAATTGTATTTTTTATTTGTTGTTTTTTTCTTGTTGTTCAAGTTCTAACAATTAGTAACTTTAAAAAAATATTCCAGCTTGTTTGAACAGTCCCATTTTGTTATTGAAAAACCATTAATGTTCATGGAAACTACAGCTCACTCAAAGCAGCAGTTTACTTTTACAGAACTTGTTAAAAAAAAAAAAAACCCAGCCTGGCTTCAAATTTGCTGAACACACGGGTGAACGGTGAGGTAATTTTGCAGAATTGAAATTTTAAATACACTTTAAAAACCTTGGTTGAAAAGCTAATCAGTCATATTTACCTGACGACCATATCTAAAAGGGGAGAAAATGAGAACAGAAGTAACTATTTGAGAAACAGTGTGATTTCTTTGGTCATTGGAACACATCTCCGGTGGGTTAATTGCAGTTTGCGCTGATTTTTGTTGCAGCCAGAGGAGTTTTCATGGCATTTAGGTAATTTATCAACCGGCCTAGTAACAGATAAAAGATTATGTTTTCCTTTCGAACACGGGGGAGGTATATTTCTACAATAAATGCAACGATTTTAAAAGATCGGTCTAGACTTAAATGAGTGAAAATTATGCTCGTTAACCGTAATGTCTGGAGCCCGAGGTGGGGTGTCAGGCTTGCCTATGGGGGGGCCACCGCAGTCAAACAAAGCTGCTAATTCGCATGTTTTAAGTTTCAAATGGAGAAATATTGTTCTAATGTGGCAACAATGGGGCTGTTGTCCTTTCAGGCGCTGCGACGGCAGACTCCTCACGGTCGTTTTATGCAAAACGAATGGCAGGTAATTGTGATTTAATTCTTTTCGAGTAAATTACAGTGCGTGTGTGACACGGAGCCGCCACGCAGACCCTCCTTCTCTGTCAATAACTGAATGAATGATGGCAGGAGCGAAAACAGCAATTGTGCACAACAGCCCTCCCCGGGGTCCCCTCCCCGGGCCAAGGGGGGGCCTGCCAATCAGGCCGCGCCACCAGGAGGCTGGGATCCTCGGGTCTCAGGGTCTCCGAGGTTCAGGGATGGAACTTGGGGAGGGCGGGGGGCGTCTCGGCTCCAAGCTCACGGAGCCCGCGCCCGCCTGGAGCCCCGGTGCCCGCAGGGGTCAGAGTCTGCACGCTGCGGCTCGGGTGGCTCCCGCGTGGCCATCGTGGGCTCCATGGGCACCAGGGGCTTACGGAGCTGGACACGTGCGGCTGTTTGACTGCAGGGCTCCCGGGCTGTGGGTGCCCGGCGATCTGATGATAGGTTCACCTGGCCGCGCTCGCCTCCCCAAGGCACAGTCCCGGGGTCCCCGAGGCGGCAGCAGCGGCGCAGCGCAGCTGATCGAGGGGGAGGGGGAGGAGGGTGGTGCGGGGAGGGCTCTGTGAGTCCCTTCTGCGCGCGGCGCGCCTGGGGTCCCAGGGACCCCAAGACCAGAGCCTCTTCGCGCCCAGAAAGCCAGTTCAGGCCCCGGCCGAAAGGGAGAGGCTTGGGGAGGTCCGAAGGGAGGGCTGGGAAGGCGGTGGTCGCCTGAGAGGGGCGCACCGCTGGTGTCCCCGGACCCCAGGCTCACTCACTGCAGGCAGCCTGGCACGCAGTAAGGGCTTTGGGATGGGGCGTGGCATCTGGCACACAGTAGGTGCTCAGTAACCATTGAGCTGGCCGCTAAGGTACCTGTGGCCTGAATGCTTCCTATTGTCCTTCCACACAGCCTCAACTCCTTCCGCAGAGGCTGTGTCCGCCAGCTTTCACCCTGGACCTGCTGGGTGGGGGTTCTGACTTTGGAATCTGGAGATGGAATCCCGCCTGCCTTATTCTCTTTGGGTAACTTGGGGGAAGAGGAAGGTGGGTTAATTTAATCTGTCTGGACTCAGTTTCCACAACGGTAAGTGGTATTAATAATGGAACCCTACCTTCAAGGGACCTTACAGGTATTTAAAAATCTATTCGTCAATAAAATGCTTAGAATGGAGGCGGGCATGAGTCCTGGCCTCAGGGCCTTTGCACCTGCAGCAAGAGCCCCCCCCCCCCCCCTCATGCCCTCATGGCCTCTGCTTCAGGCCTAGCTCAGCTGTCACCGCTGAGAGATCTCCATGACCACCTGCTATCCCATTGGGCACTACCACACGCCCTTTGTTCCCTTCCTGATATCAATCCTGACCTGAACGTTCCTCCTTAGCATTTATTGTCTGGCTTTCATGAGAACGGGGACCGCATCTGCCCTGTTCTCTGCAGGTCCCCAGCACCTTGATCAGTGCCTGCCACGCAGTAGGTGTGCAGTAAACACCATAGAATGGATGAGCGGAGTCGCTTCCTCTGACGTGTACACTGAAGTAGTGGAACTGGATCATCTCTAAGTGCCTGCTCCTGTGGTTCAAGACAATAAGTGAAATTGTCACCGTGGAAATAATACTTTCAAAATGAAAACACACACACAATTTTCTAAAGAGAAGTAGGTTCCCAAGAAGGCTGCAGTTACTAGTAAAGACTTTCCTCGAGTCGCCATCTTTCTGTCCTGACCAGTTTTGCCCATGAGTCCAGAGCCAACCTCTCTGAGCTCTCCCGATGGCTCCCTGGGAGCTGATGGAAGACCCTCTGGATTTCCTCCCTAATTGAGGGCCCAGGACCCCCATAGACATCCACACGACAGCACAGCAATGCCCACCTCTATGCCCTTCCCTGTCCCCAGTCCCCTCCGGTGATGACATCCTGCAACAGCGGCCTTTTGTCCTCAGTTTCCCAGGCCAGAGCTTCCCTGCTCCTTTGATTTCCCTTCTTGGCATTAATCACAGGTTCGCACCTGCTTTTCCTTCTCCTCAGAGCCAGCTGCTTCCGACTGGCTCCCGACTGGCTCCCGCTGGGCTTGCCAGACCCTCCGATGGAGCCGGAGAGGCTGGGCGGGGCTGCCTCAGCGGCTCAGCTCCTACTGGGGAGATGAGTCAACTGGCGAGGGGCACTGTGTCTCCCTGCCCCGTGGAGCCAGGCACAGGGTATTTTTGGAAGGCCTGGCCTGGCTGCCCATCTCACGCTATTTATTTACTCAGTGAGGTCACTAGCAACAATGAGTATCTGGAACACGGAGACCATCCTTGGTGGCCCACTCCTGTTCTGGGGTCCTACCGTTAGGAGAGCATTTGGAGAAGACCTCTGGCCATCAGGAGAACAAGCAATAAAAATACGCAAGTCGTCCATGGATCCCAAACCAGTTGCCTTAGCGCCATTGGATGAGGCACAGTGATGGTGCCCGGACAGACCTACAATAACAGCTAACATTGTTTAGTGCTTCCCGGGCGCCAGCAACCGCTCTTGGTGTTTCATGTGTATTACATCACTTAAGGACACGCTCTCTGAAATAGGTCCTATTGTCATCTCCTTTTATGCAGGAAATGGACTCAGAGAAGACACGGAGCTTGCCAAGGTTACACAGCCAGGAAGTGACAGGGTCTGGACTTGGACCCAGAGCCTACACATTCTAACCGCCGCTCAGCATTGTTCCTCTGTCTTAGTCTGCAAGCTGGAAAAGATGCCGCCTCGGCTCCCCGGGCACACAGCAGCAGAAGCAAACAGAGAAGGTAGGTGTACAAGGCATCGGCACTGACTCATAGTGGTTCTTACTGTACACCAGGCCCTGTTCTAATTGCTTTACCCATTCATTAGCTCTTTAGATCCTCACAGCCCCCTAGGAGGTCAGAAGTAATGCATCTCCATCTTATAGATAAGACACGGGTCCAGCTGGTCCAGGGTCTCAGGGCTGGTTAGTGGCAGAGCTGGGATTGGAACCCACAGAGCCTCACTCCAGGGCCCAGGCTCGTACCCTGAGCCTGTGTAAGGCCTCTGCCTGATAGTCCTGGTGCCCATGTCCAGTCCTCAGGCACCCAAGAGTGCTGAGCCCCCTGGTGTGACCCATACACCCTGTGCCTGGAGCCTCAGGGCTGCTGCTCGTGCACTGAAACCCTGGGGGAGTCTCCATTTCCTTATCTGTAAAATGGGCGTAATGAGGCCAGCTCTCCCTGCCTCCCAGGAAGACCGTGTGAACCGCTGACCTCGGAAACACTCTGTGTGGCTTTTGCTGGGTGCTGGTCTGTGCTGGGCACCATGGGGGACAGATGACTGACCCACCTTAAAGATCGGGGTGCACGGCCCATGAAAAATGAAGAGGTGATGATTTTCATTGCAAAACAAACAGCTATAAATGAAGTGTCTTATTTGATGATGCAGACGATTAGAGAATTAAGTCTTATGTCAAGAGGATTGTATGCAAAGGCCCCTGGGCCAACATTCAGATGGCTGCGTGCTAGGCTTGGTGCTTGGTGTCCTGTGTGCTCAACCTCAATGGGCAGCCCTGGAGGTGAGACAGACATGCACCCATTTTACAGGCTGAGAAACTGAGAGCCTAATGAATGGGGGAGCTGGGCTCCGAGGCAAGTGCAGCTGACTCTAGTCCTGGCCTCTTGGCTGCAGCTCTGCAGTGGCCTGCCGCACACCTGGTGGGCGGGGCTGCCTCCTCTCTTCCCGTTCTGACTTTGTGGCTCTAAGTGCACCTTTGTCTGAGTGTCCCCTGCCCTTGACCTTGGTACTTTTACACCCTTCCCCCCGCCTCAGTCTTGGGCACAGGATACTTCTGTGTTGAGTGACTGAGGGCGATTCTGCACCCCCTCCACCCACCCACTCACCCACCAGCTTGCTGCTTTTAAGAGCTTGAAGTCAACACCTGGGCCTTGTGTAAGGTGCAGGGCAAGGAGACATGCCCCCTGTACCCCCCAGTCCCTCACCTGGGTGAAGCAGCACTTCCACAAGCCAGGGTGGCATGAACACAGACCATGTTGTCTTGGTTCCCCTTCACGGTCACCCCAGGCCTGCTTCTGGCCTCAGTAGCTGCATTTATTTTGGCTTAAATGACAGAGTGGCCAGAGATAGTAAACATCCGTCTTCATGAAGCCAGATCAGGTCATTGAATGGGGCTGTGAAGGGGCTGTCAGCTGCCCATGGGCTTGTAGCGCCCACCCTCATGGGCTGGTGGCCTCTGCCATGGTGGTCCTGGGTTACAAGTGGCTGGTGACTCTATGGTGTGCCGACAAGGCTTTGGGAGGAGTCCTGCCCTCAGACCATGACTCCTGAGCAGGAAGGTCAGCCGAGGCTGCACGTGGGGGCATGAAGATGAGGGAGACACGTTCCCTCTTTGCCTTGAACTCATGGGGTAGCTGAGGGGCAACTTCATGCTGAATGCAGGCATGCATGGGAGGGAGTGGATGCTTCTGAGCTGGCACAGCCCCAGGATGGAGTCACTGTTCTCCACCTACTAGCTGTGGGGCCGTGGGCAGATTATGTACCTTCTCTGTGCTTCCATTCCTCATCCATAAAGCTGAGCTAATAGCTGGATGTAGCTCATGGGAAGACTACATTTCCCAACCTTCTTTGCAGTCATGAGCCCCATGTGACTGAGTTTTGACCAATGGAATGTGGCAGGAGTCATGTATGCTACTCGGCCTGGCCCCTAAAATTTCTTGTAAGATCTTTTATACTCATTTTATCCTCCACCTGCTGACTGAATGTCAATGCTCAGGGTGATGAAGATGTGGAGACTCTGCCAGCAGAACCCTGCTCTTTGTTGACTGTTCCCTATTGACCTGCCTTGGGCTTATTTGTTACTGCAGCTAGCAGTTAGCCTATCAGACTAATAGAACAGCTAGTCTGCTCTGTTTCAGGCTTTCTGTTATTTTATTACATTCTTCTTCCTAATGCTACGAGGTGGTTTTTAAGTAGCCCATGTTCCAGGTGAGGAAGTGGTGGTGTAGAGATGTCTGGCCCAGGGTGCCAGAGCCCCGTGAGATGGCTTGGAGAGGCCAACTGGGTGTCAATTCAATGGTAATAACAGCTAACTCTTCCTGAGCCCTCTGTGTGTGCTAGAGACCATGTCTCCAAAGTATTGGGGTGAATTAATTATTTCATTTAATTTTGATAATTTCCCTATGGAGTGGAGATTACTATTATTTCCATTTTACAGATGAGAAAACTGAGGGTCAGCGAGGTGAACTAGCTCCTCTCCCCAAGGTTTCATGGGTGAAAGAGGTGGTGCCTGGGTTTGTACTGAAGTCTCTTCCTTTAGAGCTTGTGTTTGCAGAGCCCCCTCCCACCCCTCAGAAGGTGCAATAAGGACCAGCTAATTCCTCGTACAGGGGCCTGGCTTTTGGTGGGGAGCCACCCTGCGGCCGGTCGGGTTGACAGCCTTCTTGGGTCAACACCTACTTTGTGCAAACTCTGACCCTACGCCCTGCTCTGAGGCCCAGAATATTCCAAGGTTGGCACGCGGGTGGAGAAGAGAGCCATGTGGCTACCCCTGCAGCCTGAATGAGTCAGGGCTGTGGCACCGGGGGTGCTGCAAACCTCAGAGGAGAAAGAGGGCAGCCAGGTAGGGGCAGGACCAGCTTTCCCCGGGAAGAGGAATTGCCATGAACCGTGTCCACCTGGATTGGAATCCCAGCCAGCTGAGTGGCCTTGGGGGAGTTACCTAACTTCTCTGAACCTCAGCTTAGCCATGTGTAAAATGGAGATAGTAAAGGTCCATAGCTTATAGGAGTATCATGAGGATGGCATGATAACTTGTAAAGTGCTTGGGGCATCAGAAGCTCTATATTATATACTTAGTGCCTCTTTTCATTACCAAGGGCTGGTGGACTTTCGATAGAAGAGAAGGGAGGCATAATGCATTGAGTGAATGCCATGAGCAAAGCTTGGGAGTTGAGAACACAGAGGGTGTTTTTCGAGAACAATGAGTAGCTCAGTGTGGCCGGTTCGTAGGCGAGCAATGGAAGATGAGACTAGAAAGAGAGGCGGGGACCAGGTGGATGAGTATATACTTAACTCAACAGGCAATGGGGAGCCATTGAGGGCTTTGGAGCAGGGCAGTGTCGTAGCCAGAGCTGAACTTTAGAAAGATCCCCTTGGCCACAGTGCAGGATGGACTGGAACGGGAGTTATGGGAAATGCCCAGTGGAAAGCTGTTGTCATTGGCCAGGGGAGAAGGTGGTGGCAGCGGACAGGCGGAAAGCATGAATTGGCACTCCCGGCGGGGGAGGTCCTGTGGGGCTTGGCGGGCTGTTAACTGTGGGCTGCATGGGGCCTGCGCTACATGCACCCTTGGCCAGGGCCAGGCGTGCAGTGGTGCCCATGCAGGTCCAGGTGCGTGGCTGGGAACCCAGAGCAGGGCTTCCCTTTGCAGGCCCAGGCGTGGGATGGGGTCCCTCTGGGCATCACATCATCACTGGTATGTTAGTGCCAAGAAAGAGACAAAAGACGAATGAGGGACGAGCCTCCCTGGTCCCGAGAACTCAGGGCGCCTGGTGTCCTCAGGGTAAGCTCTTTGATGGTCCGAAAGCAGGTTCCAGAAGGCTCACTTGGGAGGGAAAAGAGGGGCTGCTTTTAAGGAGGGGGGATGGGCGGTTCATCTAGGTTTTTGCAAAGCAAAGCAGACTGGCGAGAGCTGCCTGTCTGAGGCGTGTTTTATCTTAACCTTTCCGTGTAATCCTGAAAGCCTACCTAATCAATTGAAGATCATAAAATATTAGACTTAATGCTGCAAAGTGCTGCTTTTTAATTCACATAACAAGCTCCTAAATAATTCAAATAGCAAACAGACCCGGCAAGTCAATGGTGGGAGGCTGCTTGGATCAGCGGGAGAGTGTCAACACATGCCACATTTCCCGGATCGACTCATTTCAAGAACCCTATTAAGTTAATTGCCGGTTTCTGACAGCAGAGTGCATGCTGGGAGCACAGCAAGCTTTATTAGCCTCCGTGGCATCTGCAGACATCAGCCATTTTGCCCCTACTTGCAGGCACTGGGAGCAGCACGGAGAAAAGCAAATCAAATTACGAGACAATAAATGCTTTTGGCAACACGTGGGCGTCACGTTCGTCGGCGACTCCAAAAGGGTTCGAGTGTCCATTGTGGGCCCATTAAATTTTTTAATAGCAGCCCCGTCTATGTGTTGCAAAAGTCTTACAGGAGGCCACCGGGCAGTTACATCATTTGACACTGCGTGGCTGATGCAGGTAAACATTAGTGCAAAGGAGAGCACCCTCATCTCCTAAAGAAACTACTGGGCGGAGTCTTTAATGGAACGGGAGTTGGGATGGACATTTAGAGAGGCCCCCAATAGTCCAGGTACCCCAAATAGCCCAAATGCTACACATTCAGGCGTGTGAGCAGACCTCTGGATTTGAAAACTCAATGGAGACACTCCACAGGGTTCTGAAGATGGTCAGGGAAGGGAAGAGGTGAAGTCAAGGTCCCCAACCTCCTATCCATCCAGAGGTTCCCAAACAGGGCATTGTTTCACGGCTACCTGCCCTTCCCTTGGTCACCCTGGAATATATTAAGTTTGGGGCCAGGCAGGGTCATCCTGGCAGCTTGGAGACCTACCCACGGGTACCACTCTGCAGAATGGGGCTCTGATCTACCCAATGCCCACCGTGGACACACGGGAAACACAAGCAGAGGGAGGTTCTGCGACCGCTCCAAGGCCGCACAGCCAGCCCGCGGCGGTTGTTGCTCGGACAAAGTTCTGTTCTGTTGCCTGGCACCCTCCCATCTCGTATCCTGTCTGTTTCAGGCCTCAGGATTATGGTGCGGTGGTGAGAACCTAGATTAGATCTAGGTTATAATCCTGGCTCAACCATTATTGGTCGTGTGGTCTTCATGTAAACAACATATATAACTCTACTATGGCTCTACCCTGTTGAAAAAGTGAGGATGGGAGGTTTACCGGATGGGTTTCTTAGGGAGAGGATTGAATTAATGATGTACGTTCTATATGGGGGTCGGGCCTCAAGCGCCGTAGCCAAGCACTCAAACGCAATTTCTTTACCATCATCTATGTGGGGAAGGCGTATGAGCAAGCCTCAGATGGGCAAGATTGTGTTTCTAGATGATTCTTGGACTCAGCAAGACTTGGGAATTTGTTCCGGCACATCTGAATTCTTGCATCAGGTTTGTGTGAAGTGAGGCAAACTACTCTCTCCAATCTCTCCTCGCCCGGTCGGTCCTCAGAGCTAGCCTCATTGTCTGCAGAAAGGGGGCGCTCCCTGCATCCGCCCCTGCTGTGATAGGAACACCAGTCAGAGGGGCTGACTGCTGAGGAGGCTGGGCGAAATGCCCGCAGGTGCGAGCAGAGCAGGCGGACTGGCCCCGGGGTGCCCCTGGCCTGGGGTAGGCACCACTGTGCTTTCTGGGGCTGTTTGTTCTGAGGATGGCAGCCATGATGAAATCAACAGTAAATCCCTGTCAGCAACTTTCATCCCACGTGGTCCCCTTTCAAAATAAGTTCTATTTCTCTGGGTTTCTTCTGTTCATGAAAAACTTCCCTGCGGGTCTTCTGAGGTTGATTGGAGGATCGGATCCGTGTCCTGTTCTGGAGGATTTGGATGATTATTGGGCTGTGGAAACACACACAGATACCACTGAGCCGGCGCCACCCAGGCCCCAGGCACTGTCCTGTGGCAGGTCACCCTGTCCTCACAATAGGCAGGCGGGTGGGCAGGGGGCTTGTGGTCCGTCTTATAGATGAAAAGTGGCGGCTCAAAGAGGCGAGTCAGCGTGTCCAAGTCACACAGCTGGTGCTATCGACTCAGTGTGTGTGTCCCCCTGAATTCAGAGCTGCAGCCCTCACCCCCGCGCGATGGCATTTGGAGGTGGGAGGTGATTAGGTTTGGGTGAGGTCATGAGGGTGCAGCCCCCGTGGTGGGATCGGTGCCCTTGTGAGGAGACGAATCACAGAGCTCGCTCTCTCTGCCTTTTTTTTCTCCCAGGGAGAAGCCGGGAAGTATTCTCACTAGACACTGACCTGCTGGCACCTTGACCTTGGGCCTCCAGCCTCCAGACCGTGAGAAATAAATGTCTGTTATTTAAGCCCCCTCAGTCTGCAGTGTTTTTATGGCAGCCTGGGCTGACTAGTCAGCTGGTAAGTTCAGTTCAAGAGCAGGATGGAGGCTGCACTTTGCGCCAGACCATGAGGCCCCTTGGCGCGTTCCCCGTCTTCACCCTCACTCCCTACGTGGACCGTGGCTCCCTGTGCCAACGGGGCGCCCATGAGACCTCCAAGCATACGCTGTCTCCTAGAGTCCTTGTTTATCTGCATCTCCTCCTCCTCCTTGTTTATCTCCATCTCCTCCTCCTCCTCCTCCTCCACCACCTCCTCCTCTTCCTCCACCTCCTCCTCTTCCTTCCTGATCCACTCAAGACCCTCCTCGGATCTTGGAAAGACCTGCAAAGTTGCCTCCTGACTCCAGCCCCATCACCTGTCCCCAGGTGGACTCAGGCCGGTCACACCTCCTTTCGGGGCCCCACCTGGCTCAGGCTCTCGGTCCAGCCCCCCTTCTCGCATTTCAACTCACACACTGAGTGTGGAGTCTCCACGGACATGGTGTTGATCATCCAGGAAGGACCCGCATGGTCTGCTGGCTGGGCCCAGGGTCTGCAAATAGGACCAAGCACAGGCTGTCCCGTCCCCTGCACCGTCCCCATCTCGATGAATGAAGCCATTGTGTTCGCGGACAAACCGCAAAGCCCCTCTTCTCGCAGCCCCGAGGGGCAGGCAGGGCTGTGTGCTGCCTCCTGGCACCTCGCCGGTCTTCATGTACATAATCTAAATATATACTTTGAAAATTGAAAAGTGCTCACATATAGAATGTGGCTGCGGGGAGGGAGCGCTCTCTTTGAACGTGTCTCTTTCAAGACAGAATTTGCCAAGTGTTTTCCTGCCCCGGAGGAGACACTTGAACGTGGCAGCAGATGTCACATGGAAATTGAAGTGTCTCTCCCAGGCCACCGTACACGTATAAAACAGGCACGGTCTATTCTGAGCACTCATTAATCGCTGGTCTCGGAGGGCCCGGCGGCAGCCAGAGGATTTTACTCATTAAAAAGGTGGCGAGGTAGAGTTCTGTGCCTTCCTCCGCTTGTCGCTGCGCGAGCCTGGCGTTCACATGTCGCCAGCGGGCCCCAGACGAGCGCCCCCAGATTGCTGGTGTGGGTGACGAAGTTCTGAAGGGCTTGAAAGCGTCGCCCACTCATGGAAGGGGCGAGAAGCCCGTGCTGTTTATTAAATGGGTTCGTCTCTCTTCCGAGGCGTTATCTCAAGGCAGATGCAGATGGGAAAGAGCCTTCGTGTGTCAGCTAATAAAAGATCATCTGCGATTCTCAGCATCGCAGCACCGGGGTCCTCTAGGTGGCACCTGAATGACACAGCCACCAGGCGTGGTCTCTGGGGAGGCCTCGGAGCTCAGGCTGCTGACTGACGGCTCCCTCGGTTTCACATCAGCATTGGGTGAAGGCCAACGGTTTATGTTAGAAAAAGAGGGTCTTGGGGCTCAGTTTTGACCCCTGCTTTTTGTTTGTTCTTTGTTTTGGTTCTCCCACTGTTGGGACCAGTGTTTTGTCTCCTTGTCCCCTGCTCACGGGCGGGGAGTGACATTGTCTTGTTCTTATTTCCAGGCATCCTGAGGGCTGCTTTCCACCCTAAAGCCTCAGGTGGAGGCCGGGAGCCTCCCTAGCCACTTCCCTCCTGTTCTTCCACGGCCTTGTTGTTTCTGGCCCTGGACGTTGGCTGTTGCTTCTCTTGACTTCTGCTTCCCCTGCCCAGCTCAAATGCCACCTCCTCCGAGAGGCCTTCCTTGATTGGTCTGCCTCCCACTGCCCCTCTGATCCTGTTACATTAGCCCAGCTTGGAACCTTGTTTGCACGGTAGTTCCCTTGTGTATGGTGGTCCCCTCACGACCAGGTTAGGTGCAGGCACAGTTTCCTTGGCGTGTTCACCTGTTTCCCTGGAGCTCAGCACTGTGCCTGACCCCCAAAAGTACCTGATTGACAGGATGGGCCAACAAAGGAATGAGTGAGGGGTTCTCTGATCCCAAAGCCTGGCTCTTAGTCATTCCACTAAGAGCCACCCTTTGGGGATTTTTGTCATTCGTGACCCTTCGTAGTTTCTGGGCTGTGGCCCCCTCTCTCCACGTGTTCCACACAGAAGTGTGACTGGGCCACAGAGTCCTTGGAATCCAAAACTATCCCGACAGCAGGAACAAAGGCTCCCCCTTCCCTGGGAGCTCTGCTGGTTCATCTTTGTGTTGTCAGCGCCCGATCGATTCGACACTCAGCAGAAGTCCCCCAACTGAGTGAATGAATGATTTAAAAAGTCCCCCCAATGAATGAATTAATGATTGAACAAGTGAGTGCCATGATTACCATGGCCCAAATTCCATTCTTCCTTCAGCTACTAGTCAGGGCCACTTCCTCCAGGAAGCCCTCCTTGAATTCTCCTGCCCTCCCTTCTCAGGATTCTTGCAGTGCTGGTTGGACAACCGATGTGCAAATGCTTCTGTAGGTGCTAAGAATAGGTGGGTGTTTCTCATGTTTCTGTTGTTCCTCATTCCCGCGGGACAAACCCATGTCTTCAACATACACTGTTCAGTTCTCCTCACAGGCCCGCACTGTGCTAGACCCGAGGGATCCAAGAATAAAAGAGACAGGCATGGAGCTTCAAACTACTGCCAATGGGCCAAATCCAATCCCCTGGGTTTTATTTACTGCTTTTGTAAATAAAGCTTTATTGGAACACAGCCACGCCCATTTGTTTCCCTACTGTTTACGGCTGCTTCCGAGCTGTAATACAGAGTTGAGTTGTTGTGACAGAGACCACATAGCCAACAAAATTAAAATAGTTGCTCTCCGGCCCTTCAGAGAAAACTTGGCTGATGCCAGTCGGGTGGGGAAGACAACCTGGAGAAGGATCATTACAGGGGCGACGTGTGCCCTGAGGGACGGGAACAGGTGACTTGGTTGAATTGAGACTGGCAGGGTGGGCCTGTGTGTGCTACTGTAGATTAGGCGCCGGGGAAAGCTGCTCTCGTGGAAATGTCATGGGAGCTGAGACGCAAAGGATGAAAAGGCTGCCGCGTGGCCAGCTGGGGAAGAGCAACCCTGGTGTAAGGAACAGCATGTGCAAAGGCCCTGTGATGTGTCGGCAGGACGGAGAAAAGCTGTGTGGCCAGGAACGCAGTGAACGAGGGGCGATGTTGGAGAGGTAGGCAGGGGCTGGATCAGAGGTTCCCCAGGGGGACCCTATTGCTCCCTAGAGCTTACTGGGGATAGTGATGGGGGCAGTGGGAGGCCATAAATTCAGTGAGTAGGCGCCAAGGATCCAGACTTCAAGCAGTGCATGAAACAGTCCTTTACAAAGATGGGCGCTCCTGGGTCCTGCATGAATTCGGGGTGTCCTAATAGACACGCATGTACGTGAAAAGGCAATTTCTAATGATCTGAGTCTGGACATAACTCTCCTATTTATATAAACAGAAGGTATTTGTATTTTTTAATATAATTTTTAAAATTATTTCAGAGAGGAAGGGAGAGGGAGATAGAGATAGAAACATCAATGATGAGAGAGAATCATTGATTGGCTAACTTTCACATGCCCCCACTGGGGATCAAGCCGGCAACCCAGGCATGTGCCCTGATCAGGAAGTGAACTGTGACCTCCTGGTTCATAGGTCAGTGCTCAACCACTGAGCCACAGTAATTGGGCCAGAAGGTAGTTTTAACACGGCCTCCATTATCCATGGAATCGTCTGGGAATGGAACTACTATAGATTAAGGGAAGATTGCACGGTGCTCTGTTTGGAATATTGCCAAGCAGTGTTCACCGTGTTGGGAAAATCACGTCACCCATGGCAACATCACTCATGGTATTTGAGTCTCCAAAACAACACGCCCGTTGTTGTTGTCAGTCTGTGTTAGGAGCTGCGGCATTCACCCTGGCTTCATGCACAAACTCAAGCCCTTGTGTTGATTAGCGAAGTCGTGTCAGAGAATCTATATAGCGAAATGCAAACGGTTTTATTACAAATTGCTTCTCTTCCCCTCTTTTTAAAAAATATATTTTTTATTGATTTCAGAGAGGGAAGGAGAGGGAAAGGGAGATAGAAACATCAATGATGAGAGAGAATCATTGATTGGCTGCTTCCTGCATGCCGCCTACTGGGGATTGAGCCCACAACCTGGGCATGTGCCTTGACTGGGAATCGAACCGTGACCTTCTGGTTCATAGGTCGGCGCTCAACCACTGAGCCATGCCGGCTGGGCTCTTTCCCCCTTTATATGAAAGCTAAGGCATTCTACTGATTCAAACATCTTGTGTGTAGATGAATTCTGTTACCTCTGAATTTTGTTTTAGAGCAACAAAGGAGCATTACAAGCAGTGTCTGATAGAAGCGCGGGGCTGGACCCCAGTGTTTTGTAGGCCCCTGATACACAGTCAGGATTTTCTGCTGAGAAAAATGAGGCGTCATGGCAAGACTTGACGAAGAATGATGGCTCTTTCAGGCAAGAGGGATGATTTCATCTCCTCTTTTTCTCTTTGATCCTCCGCCCCTCTCCCTCAGCACCTGGCACGATGCTGGTGCCCAGCAGGCACTCTGTAAATTAAAGTGCTACCAGCCAGGACCGCCTCAGCCCATGAGCTAAGCAGGCCTGGGCTCCTCCCTTACCAAGATCGCTGAGGCCTGGCGGGGTTCAGTTGCTTGCGAGGGACAGGGCATATCTGTAACATCTGATCAATAAGGGTGTAGGTGTGTGTCTGGGTTAGGGGTGCCTGCCTCCGTTCCTTGCCCCCAATGTCAGTCCTAGTTCTCTGTGGCTTCTCTGCTTGCCGATCGGCTCACTAATCTTGGTCACCTGCCCAGGCCCATCCCTGCTCAGAGGCCCTCCTGCCTCGCTCCTGTCACCCGACCGATGTTGCAGGCATCGCTGTGTCCCAGGGGCCAGCTCGTCCACCTTCAGACCCCAGGCTATGATCTAAGAATATCTCCGAACCTCTTCCCCACCACCTGTAACAGATGTGCCCACAAGTCACCTGGTCCCCGTGGTGCAGGGAGGAAAGGGCACTGTTTTCCTAAAAACGTTACACATTTAATTTGCAAAGTTGCATCACACATTTGTGCACAGGTCAACGTTCGGGGAGCTTATTTCAAAGCCAGAGGCAGGTCAGGGATCCCCAGTTTGTTCTTCATGGAGAAGGGGGCGGAGCAGAGGACCGTGAGTGACAGGCGCTTTCCCAGGTGCAAGGTCAGATGGGGAGAGATGGATCATCGAGGGGCTTCCCTTCTGCAGGAGCCAGGTGCCTCCACAGACGTCATCTCACATCTTTCCAGGACCGACCCTGCCAAGTGCATGTTAACCGCAGCCTCATCTCACAGGTTAATGTCTGTTCTTACCTCTTAGGTGCTGTGTGACATGGGCGAAGCCTGAACTTGAACCCAGGTTCCAGGCTCTTAATCCCACATTTTGCTCACCCTCCAGGGCAGTGAGAGATGTGAATGGGGTGTGTGTGTGTGCATAGAGCACATCATGTGGGTGCGGAGTGTAGATGCACATACACACTCAGCTGTACTTTTTATTATTGGATGGCCTGGGTTCTTTACTTTATCAGAGTCACAGGAAAAGCTATGGGCCCATGTGAGGTGACAGCTAGGAGAGAATAAAAAATTGTCCATAGGGCAAGGTTAGTAAGAATTGGTAAAAATAAATAAGGTTGAGTTCTCTCTACAGTTTCATCAAATCCAGCTCATTCGATTGACAAGACAATTGTCTTGAATTGTTGTTGGTAATTTAAGGGGTTTTTGTTTTTAATATATTTTATTGATTTTTCACAGAGAGGAAGGGAGAGGGATAGAGAGTTAGAAACATCGATGAGAGAGAAACATCGATCAGCTGCCTCCTGCACACCTCCTACTGGGGATGTGCCCGCAACCAAGGTACATGCCCTTGGCCGGAATCGAACCTGGGACCTTTCAGTCCGCAGGCCGACACTCTATCCACTGAGCCAAACCGGTTAGGGCAATTTAAGCATTTTCAGAGTTAACTTGAGGATAGTTTTGTGTGCAGACAAGGTCATTTAGAAGTTGTTGGGTTTTTTGTTTGTTTCTAAAAGTAATATGATACATATTACAGTTATAAAGTTAAAACCTTAGATTTTTTAGACTTTAAATTCTGCTTATAACTTGCATTATTCTATTTACTCCCCTGGTAATATAACAGCATTTATTGTTTTAATAATTTTCAACTGTACAATAATGTGACATTAGGCACAGCCACACTATTGTGGTGTATTGATGCCTTTTTTAAAAACCTGAGAAATCTCACAAAAATTCCAGCAAAGGAGACACGGACCGAAGGCTTCTGGGAGCCAAAGCAGCCCAGGCGCCCTGTGCCCACCTCCCTGGACCCAGTGAGCACCTGCCCCGGGAGCTGTGCGTTTCCACCAGGGCTTGCCGGCCGCCGAGACTTCATCGCTTGCTACCTCGTCTCCAACCCCAGCTGCCTCTTCCTCCCTCTATTTTTTCAGAGCGCTGTTTCTGAAAAACCAGAATTACATTTTCAAAAACCCTTCCGATGATCGCGAGCCCAAGAAACTTGCACTCCTCTGAGGTTTAATTAGGAGAAGCTGTCTTTCTGGTATTTCTGAGAACCTTGCTCCAAATTTCTCCGCGGCAAGATGAGTGGGAGCGAGTGGAGCCCGTGAGCCCCCCCCCCCCTCGACCCCCGTCTCCCCTGCGACAGGGAGAGCCGTGTGGCAGGTCACCGAGACCGCACGGCGGCTGTGCCTGTGTCGTTAGGACCCGGAGAACGGGGACGATCGGGACGCACGATAACACATTAGCGATAGATAATAGAGTCTAAATAAACATAATCAGCTTTCCTCTCCGTCTGCAGACCAAAGCTTATCTATAAATACCCTAATGATGCCCAGCCAGCCAATTACTCGGTTCTTGGAAGAGCCGCTTATTAATGGCGTTGCAGTGAGGGAAAAACATTAATTATTGGACACAGTGGGATCTTTTACGTTCTGTCTGGTCCGGACAGCACCAATTAATGCAACAATTATTACCAGCAACCGTGGCAGCATACGGAGTGCGCCACCCCGGGCTGGCTCGGTGGGGTGGGAAGAGCGTGTGTTTTACGGAGCCTGCTTCTTCATCGCTGCAGAAACTGCTGGAACAGAGCAGAGGGGGGCCAGAGTGTGTCCGGTTTATGTTAAGCCTCACAGTGCTCCTGGGGTGCTCGGTGCGGGGAGGGGAAGGAGTCAGGCACTGGTCTGTTGCAATGAGTAGCTAAGTGAAGCCAGAGAGAAGAGTGGGGAAGGCAGGACACCTCCAGAGCATGGAGCACTTGGCTTGGCCCCTGCCAGCTCCTTCAGCCCCTTCCCTGTCACTCATCACACTGCAGCCCCACTGGTTCTCTCTCAGCTTCTCCAGTTATGCTGTGCTCCCTCCTGCCCCAGGACATTTGCACAAGCTATGCCTCATGGCTGATATACCTTTCTCTGTCCTTTGCAAGTGGCTCCTTTTTAAATGAAGCGTCAAGGTTCCCTTTGTAGCAAGATCCTTTTTGGGCCTGAACCCAAAATATACCTTTCCCTAAAATTAGTCACTGCTTGTTTCTGTTTTTGTTTTTGTTTTTCTTCACAGCATCTATCACAAATTAGAATATATGTAACAGGTGTATCTTATTATTTCATATGTCTGCCTCCTCCATAAGAATACAAGTTCCCTGAGGGCAGGGACTTTGTCAGTTTTCTCCAGCTTCTATATGAGTGAGTGTCTTGCATTTAGCAGGTGCTTAGTAACTACTTGAAGAATGAATGAATGAACCCATGCATTGCACAGAAACAGATTGTGCTTAAGAGACGCTGTGCCAGGTGCTACAAAGACTAAATGAGCTATTCTCGCTCCGAAATCCCATAGAAAAAAACCAAACTGTTCTATTCATAGCAACGCCTCCTGCAAGCTCCATGGCCACTGGACTTCTGCATTTGAGAAGTGATGAGCATGCCTGGCTGGCCTTTGACAGGCTGTCCCGTGAAATACTGGCTCTATTGCTACTCACATCAGGCTGACCGTGAACCTGCTCTGCCCAAGGTGTACACCAGTTGCAGGGATGCTTTTATTTTCCTCTTCCCCTTGACACGGAGAGGATCTTTTGGGGGAAGCATTAATCACAGAGCACTTTGGAAAATTAGTTCCGTGAAGGCTGAGAGAACACCCCAGAGCCTTGGTCCGGGCTCTGAAAAGTGGGCATGTCCGTGTGGCCCTCTGGAGAAAGACCTGGCTATTTCCACTAGATGTTACCCTTCGCAGTGCTAACGCCACTCATATGTGCTATTCACAGTCAGAGCCAAGTTCAAGGAGCTTATTCGACCTCACAGACCCTCAGCAATCCCCCAGCCCCTGACCCGGGCTCAGCCTTGCACACCCTTGACTCAGATGATGTTCTCCTGAGGTTTCTCTAGCCGAAGGGGAACCATGGAGGCTCCCAGACAGTGACGGGAGCCCCCGGCGAGGACTGCTGTACAGATGTGGCCACGGCAAGCGCTGCCATCCAATTCTCCCACAGAACTGTCTCCAGAGAAATGCTTAAGGATGACAGGGACACTCGGGGCATCTGCCAGGACTGATTTCGCTTTCATCTCCCCGAGGGTGGCAATGACCTCAGCTCACAATGATCTCACCCCCTCTGCACGCCTCTAACACATTTGGTGTCGACCCTGCATTTGGGCTCCAGTGCCGACTGCCCAGCTTCTGAGCTGTTTGGGGGCAGACGAGGGCAGGGTCTGCACCGTCCCCACACCCTGTTCAGGGCCTAGCGAGGTGCTGCCAGCTCGGCGGTGTTTGGTAGAAGTCTGTTTTTTATATATAAAAAAAGTATATATATTTTTATTAATTGCAGAGAGAGGAAGGGAGAGGGAGAGAGATAGAAACCTCAATGATGAGAATCATTGATTGGCTGTCTCCTCCACGCCCCACCCTGGGGATCGAGCCCACCACCTGGGCATATGCCCTGATCAGGAATCAAACCGTGATCTCCCAGTTCATAGGTTGCCGCCCAGCCACTGAGCCACACCAGCTGGGCAGAAGTCTGTGTCAATGTCGCGTTGTATTGACATCTTCCGTCTCTTCATCTGCACCCCAGACCAGCCTGCGCGTCCTGGAGAGCAGAACCGCAGACTGTTCATCCTTCCATCGCAGCGCCTGGCCCGGGGCCCAGGCTCCCAAATGACTTTCAAACGGCAGGCGGAGCGGACCGTGGGCTCTCCGGTGGAGCTGCTGCAGGGGCGTCTCCACGGGGACAGCTTCTGTGCAGAGCGACCCTCCCCACTCCCCTCGAGGGAGCACTGTGGGTTACCCTGAGCCTCTGGCGCCCACAACGAATATAAGGATGAAGCATCCGAGGGAAGCGGCTCCAGCCAGGAGGCCGGGACCAGGGGTCGCATCCTGGTCCTGCCACCTGCTGGCAGGGGCATCGGACATGTGACTGGGTCTTGGGCACCTTGGTTTCCTTTTGTGGAAGAGAGAAACGATGGTCGGATGTCACCTTGCTGGGTGGGTGTCCATGGGGCCGATGCCAGTGGAGCCGTTAGTGTGGTGTTTGGGACAAAATAAGCCGCCAGTGAGGGTCACCTGCTGTGATCCCTACTGCGCCGGGGGAAGAGGTGAGAACACGAAAGTGAGGTCTCCCAGGACGGACAGCTGGCAAATTTATGCCGAGTGCCCACGGTGAGCTGAGCATTGACCTGGGCCCAGAGGATGCAACGGAGGCTGCGATTGGTTCTGTCCCAAAGGGTCTGTTGCATAGAAACCAATGCGGTTTCCTGCCGCCTGGAGCCTCACTCATGCTGGAGACCCTGGCCCGCGTCTGCAGGAGGACACCTGACATGGACGCCAAGTGTTGCAGGAAGGAAAGGAACGCAGGTGACCGTGGAGTGGGGTTTCCAAGGCATCCAAGCGGGTGTTTGGGGTTATTTCACACCCAGCTGCAGTGCGTTGGACGATCATGAACCATCTTTCAATCAGCCAGTGCCTGCAGCCACGTGGAAATTCCCATGTCAGAAGGATCCAGGTCCTAAGTCATGGCTGCCAGTCAGATGGTCTGCTGTTAGGACTTTAGACCCGGACTCGTATTTGCAACAACTGTTTGTTTTCTCAGTTGGGGCTTCTTGATGTGTCTGATATTTCTCAACTGATATAAAAAAGGTCTCTGGTGACTCAGGAGGGTGGCTGTGAATTCTTCTGGGATCCCTTGAACACCAAAGGGGAATGTTGTGTGTTCCACGTAGTCACTACCTTACGCCTGGCCACCCCAAATACACTTTCTAAACGTGGAGAAAATCGATGTAGGCATCACGTGTGATGTGGAAGCCAGCGGGCACAGAGGCATTTTATTTGCGTAGATTTGATGTTAGGGCCTCAGGCAGGTGCCACTTGGTTCCCATTGGTGCTAATCCATCGCCTCCTTCCATCCCGCCCCCTCTCTCACTTCCATGCCCCACCCCCTCAAACACCAGTGAGTCCTGGCTTCCTGGGAAGTTGGAGAATGGGATAGTCCTTTAAAAGCATCAACTTCTTTACCAAAGAGTGCAGTGTCTCTTCCAATCGTCGCCATTATTACTCAGGACAAATGACTGTCCTTTGGAGAATATGGTTCATTTCTGGGACAACGGATTACGTACCATATCGGTGCTCAGCCCTCTACCGTGGGGCCGGCAAGACCAGGCCCTTGGTGGGAAGCCAGATGGAAAGCCACGTTCTGGCGGTTTTCTGGGGGCAGACACAGGACGGTTAGGGGGTAACCCCCCTGCACATCTGGCTTACTCTCTTGTCTGTTCTCCCATCGGATCACACTCCCGTCATGCTACCTCGTGGCATTTCGTGGCAGCTTCAGCGTCCTCCCTATGGGGTACCTCTCCGTGAACTTGTGTCATTGGGGTCCCTCATGTAATGTGTGCACCCTACATAATTGCTCCAGCCACGTACCATATTTAATTGGAAACCAGGAACGTGAGAGCGGTTGAATGACATCAGATGCCTTGTATTAATTCCTGCCTATTTGCTTAGACGCCAGTTTCTAAACGTGTCCTAATCCTTGATGGGGAAAGGACATGCTGAGCGGGCAGCGACCACCAGGGTTTCGTAAGCAATAAATGAAATACCGAACGAAAAGGAATGAGATCTGTCCTAAATGACACCCACATGAACAAGGCCAGGTACTGCAGATGGGGTGTGCTGAGGGCCGACACACTTCCCTTTACTCTGAAGGCGGGAAGGCCTCCTGGGTTCCAATGGCCTCGGGGTCGGGTGCAGGTGGGGCAGCCGGCAGGAGCTACCAGAGGCCCTGGTGGAGTGAGTGGCTAAGCAAACCAGCACTGAGGCAGGCTGCCGCGAGCCCTGTGATCTGGGGCAAGTGATCTAGTTTTGTGGGGGCCTCCATTTGCCTTGTATATAAAAAAAGGAGTCAACATGAGCCCCCATACCATAAGGCAGTGCTGGGCTTAAGTGAGATAATTTATGCGATGCACTTAGCGTGGTGCCCGGCTCATGGGGGCTCAGTGAAGGACGGATAAATGCTTTTCCAACCACTCGAACCCGTTGAAGATGGCATGGGCTTCCCTGGGGATGGGTAGTGAGCCCCCTGCCACTGGAAGTATTTAAGAGGAGGCATCAGGCTTCTCGGAGTTTTTTTGTTCAAATGAACCACCCGGGGGAGGGGGGCGGGGATGTTAAAATTCAGATCCTGATCTGAATAGGTCCTGGGTGGGGCCTGAGAGTCTGCATTTCCAAGAGCCCCAGGTGACACTGAGAAGCCAGTGACCTCGCTCGAGGAGCAGGGAGCTGGCTGATTCCTGGGGGGCGGGCGGGGGATGCTGAAGAAGGTTCCTGATCATCCAGATGAGCAGTGACCTAGACCTCTGTGGTCCTGGAGGGTGGCCGAGGCCACATGCGGCTGCTGAGCCTTTGAAATGTGGCTGCGTCGAAATTCAGATGAATTGTGAGTGTGAAATACACCAAAACTTAGTATATCAAAAAGGGTATAAACATCTCAATAATTTTCATGTTGATTCCATGTTGAAGGGATAACATTTTGGATATATTAGGTTAAGTAATGTATTAGATTCATTTCACCTGTTCCTTTTCACTTATTTTTTTAAACTATGGTTATTAGAAAATGTAAGATGACCTCATGTTCCATTTCTATCAGGCAGCGCTGAGCAGACGGCCCCTCAGGTCCCCCGGGGAGATGGGCACCCAGGCGTCCACGGCTCTTCACCAGGACTCGAAGCTGACGTCCACGCGCGCGTCCCCGGGAACCTGTGTGGCTTGTTTTCTCCCACCGCTGGAGACAGTGAGTTTGCCTGGGGCAGGGATGGAGGGCGAGGAAGGAGCCGTAGTCTCTCCCGTAATCTCTCTCTCAGAACTAAAAACAGACAAAATGCTGTCACTACAGGGATGGTTACTCTCTACCTGGGAAATGTGATTTCTTGAAGCCGCCTCTCTGCAGAAAAGCAAACTTTGTCTTCAGCCCAGAGGGTACCCATCACCACCCCAAATCAAAGGGGCTGCCTGGAGGAGGCGTTTCCTTTGAGAGTTGGACGGTTGGGAGCCCAGGGGGCAGAGGCCCTGGCAATGCCCAGGGTGCAGCGCCGTCTCCCGGGCGGTCCTGGTAGACCTGGCTCGCAGTCACCTGAGGTTTGGGGAGCTGAGGCCAGCCGCCCTGCACTTGACCGGGCAATCAGAACTAGGGGGTTGACATGTCAAAGGAAGAGGCTAATTCAGGCCCCCGCATGGAAGACTTTTAGCATCTCTAATCTCTGCTACCATATCCACCCCCAACACACACACACACACACACACACACACACACACACACACTTTTATTCTTTATTTTTAATTCTTTATTCTCTTTGGCTTTTGCATGTGACCAGAGTGAAACTGGAATCTGAAAACCGCCTGCAAGGTCGTCTCTGCCATGTCCATCTTTCCTTGTGGGTCCGTAATGGCAGCTGGATAGGAGGGTCTGATTGAGTCACATCATGAAAACCCTCTCTTAGGCCTTTGAGAAGCTGTCTTGTTGCACGAGACCCAGCAGAGTGAGCAGCGGAGCTAAAATCCAGGCCCTGCTCCCTTCTGGCTGGGACCGCAGACAGGTGGTGCACGCTCTCTGGGCCTTGGTTTCCTTCCCTGTAAACCAGGGGTGCCCATAGCGTCTGCCTCCCACCCAGTTGAGCTGCTGTGAGGAGGACTGAGTTCCTGTGAGTGGAGGGCCGAGAGTAGGCCCAGTGCCCGGCACATGCGCTGGCTATTATTCCGGGCCCATCAGGGCTCCCTGAATGGCAGCCTCTTTTTTCAGCTGGCGAGCTACTTCTAAACTCCCCCCAATGCACACCTGGTTGAGGGAGAGTCAGGTCCTGTGTGGCCATGATGTAACGTACCTATTTTTGGCAGACTTGGCAATCAGGGAGTGACCCATTTTCCTGCATTTCAGGGAGGTCATTGCAATGGGTTTCATCAACCCGCAGGCTGGGAAGCGAGCCAGAGGGTTAGAAAGAGCCTTTTCTGCCACCCTGGCCCGCTTTCGGGGCTGTGCAGCGAAGTCAGGGCTGGGTGGGGTGAGAGACGCAGCCGGAGGACACCCGTGCGCAGACTGATGGCAGGGGAGGCAGGGGGAGGGGCGGAGCTCACGGCCCCCACTCGACTCTCCGACTCTCTGGGGGCCTTTGCTCCTCACCAGACCACATGGGAGGGTTTTGGTTGGTTCGCTTGGTGTTTGGCCTGGTAAAGGGAGGCCTGAGTTCCAGGTGTGTGTAGAACCTTTGCTGATCGAACGACCGCACCCTGGCAAACAGCCAACAGAGCTGAGAAGGTTTCTAAGCATCTCCTTGGGCATCTTGTCTGTGAGAGTTTCTTAAAAAGCCTGAGCCTGCACCGGAGAAGACACCTTGTGGGATTTCTGTGTCACCAGTCCAGGCAAATACAGAGAATCAGGTGCTTTGAACCCTCTTTGGAATGAGGCTGAGTATGAATAAAAACGTGTAAATAGACAACTAACTAGTTAACTCACTAGTGGTGGTAGCTGATAAATCAATGAGTCGAATCAAACGAGGTCCATGCTAAGAGCGGAGGTTTGGACCAGATGTTCTTGGATTAACATTTGTTCCACTGCTATTGGCTGTGTGGTGTTGATCAAATCACTTAACCTCTCTGAGCCCCTGTGTGTGTGTAGGGGTGTATGTGTGTATGTGGCGGGGTGGGGGGGGTAGATGGCAGAAGATGCCAACCTTGTAGGGCTCTCAGAGCGGCCGGACAGGAGGCCTCCGCAACTGCCTGGTGCAAATCCAGCCCCTGCTGGGTCCACCCAGCCCTTGGCTCACTGGCTGCTTCTCATCCTCCAGGTTCAGCTGAATTGTCACCTCCTCCGAGAGGCCTTCCTGATCACCCACCAGAAGCACCGTGCCTGCTCCTCCCACTCCTAGTTGCCATCATAGCTTCTCTTGGCTTGCTCTCTTCTCAGCTGATGACACAGTCTGTGATTTTCTGGTTTGTTTTTGGTTGATTTTTGTTTCTGTTCACCAGACTGAGGTCATCGAAGGTAGGAGCTTGGTCTGTATTGTCCGGGGACTTGGAGTGCCTCGCTCAGCAGGTGCCTGATGTATTTGACCGAAGACCCTTGTAACCAGGGCAAGCTCTGCGCCTTGGTAGCTCTTGGCTCTTCCGTACCTGTGAGGCCAGGAGCCGCTTTAAGGGGCTGTGGTGTGGTGAGAATGAGCTGAAATGCAGTGTGGATTTCACTGAGCACACATGTGAGTGACAGAGTAGGAAGCCACAAGGTTATGCAACCTCATGAGATGGCACCTGGGATACTCTGTGCCCCGAAGCACAGACACTTCATTCTCTTTCCCTCAGCTCCGCTTCTCTCTGTGAAGTTGGTACTTCTTACTTGCAGACACACGTTGCACAGAAAGCAAAGCTTGGGATAATCGATGTGACCCCCAAGAATGAGAAAAGCAAAACTAAGAGGTTCAGCTTCTCAATTTACAAAACCAGTGATCTCATGTGTGAAGTCAGGGGAGGGGGCCGGTGGGTGAGCCCACCCAGTAAATGTAAACTGACTGAATGAGTCAGTCCTGAAGGGAAAGTTAGTCTCTGGATTTATTGGTATAATCCACCAGAAATAATCTCCCTTAAAAAGAATCGATGTCTCCTCATCCATAAGAACTGTGGATCATAACTGTTGACCTTGCATTAATGTCAACATTCAATAATAATATTAGCTGGCAGGTTGCTATCCCTACTTATTCCTGTGTTGTTTTTTAAAAAATATATTTTATTGATTTTTTTACAGAGAAGAAGGGAGAGGGATAGAGAGCCAGAAACATCGATGAGGGAGAAACACCGATTAGCTGCCTCCTGCACGCCCCCCAGTGGGGATGTGCCCGCAACCAAGGTACATGCCCTTGACCGGAATCGAACCTGGGACCCCTGAGTCCGCGGGCCGGCGCTCTATCCACTGAGCCAAACCGGTTCGGCTATTCCTGTGTTTTGAACAGAAACAGGACTGAACTACATCGGTGCGTTTTGGAAATGTGATTTGCTTACTGGAATGCCGTGGCCGAGTTTTGTGGGATGGAGTAGCCACCATGAACTTCCCAGGTTCTGCGGTGGCACTTGCTGAGACATGGCTGCGGCCCTGAGCTTGCGCCTTCCCTGGCTCTGCTCGGCGATTTCTCCCGTAATTAAGAAGAGGAGTTTGGGCCAAGGAGGGTGGTCCTGGGCACTTGTAGGTGGAAAATGCTTGGACTCTGCCGACGTTCTGGTGAGCAGTGAGCCCTCGCTTGCCATCCCACCATCCATGAGTGAGGCAGGGCTTCTTTTCGAACTTTTTAAAAGCCACTTTGAGCCAAAATTAAACCTACAGGGAATCCAAGTACACGGAACAGAGCCGGCAGAGCTACTGCGGTTGGAGTGAGGGGTGGGGGAGGGTGGGGGTGAAGAGTCCTCAACGCCCCCCCTCTCCCTTTCACAGCCTCCAGGGCACCTCTGCGGCGTCCCTAGAGTTCCAGGGAGCACTGTTTGAAACGACCCTTTCCCAGGATCCATGGGCGTAGGCAGAATGACACTCACTTCCTAAAATCTGCCTCCCCTAAGCCAGGCCCGGATGGTAAGCTGCTCAAGGGCCAGGGGCGTCTGGTGCCCATGGCAACCACCGTGTCTGGGGAGTGACTAGGACTCAGTGATGGCGAACCTATGACACGCGTGTCAGAGGTGACACGCGAACTCATTTTTTTGATTGATTTTTCTTTGTTAAATGGCATTTAAATATATAACATAAATATCAAAAATATAAGTCTTTGTTTTACTATGGTTGCAAAGATCAAAAAATTTCTATATGTGACAAGGCACCAGAGTTAAGTTAGGGTTTTCAAAACGCTGGCACGCCGAGCTTAAAAGGTTTGCCATCACTGGACTAGGTGGAGGTAAGCAGTTTGTTTTGATCTCAGAGCTCTGGCTGGGCCTCTCTGTTCCTGGACCGCCTCTCCCTGCAACCCACCCTCATCCTTCAAGGCAACAGGGTCCCGGACTTGATCCCGGACTGCGGAGCGGGCACTTGGCTGCCTCTGTACCGGAATGATTTGTGGGTCTCAGGTGGAGCTGGCGGGGATGCAATCCACGCTTCAAAACTTGGTAACCGCCAACTTAATTTCTTTTGAACAATTGGGGGTGTTTAAATGGCAGCTAGAGTATTAAGTCTGCACTTCGTGGAAGTTGGGGACAAGGGACAGGGGGTCCAGGAGGAGAGAATTTCCCAGAAACCATATGAAAGGAGGACAAAACACATTGCTGAGCTTTTTCTAGGAAAACCGTTTCTCTCCCTTCAATTGCAATGTCGCTGTAAAGCATCGGCTGGCTTACAGCGGGAATGAAAAACAAATCCCACAAAGATCGCGGGCACCATAACAGCAATGAACAAAGTGGGGTAAAATGCTTTGATTTCAGTAACATTTTCACTCACGCGGACACGTTCCGAACAGATTGTATTTCTCCAGAAGGAGGCCCTGCTGCATGGGGCGTAAGAGTTTGTAACGACGTTTTGGTGGTCGTGGTTGTGATATGATAGTAAAAAGTCTTCATGTAGTGGGAAGGGCTGGGCTCTGAGAGTGGGCCGACCTGGGTTCGCATCCCTCCTCTCCCCCTGCTGTGACCTGGGCCTCTCTGAGCGAGTGGCCGTCCTGTGTGGGCCAGTGGCCTCACCTGTAAAAATCGGGAGAGTCATGCCTCCCTCACGGCTGCTGTGAAGTGCATGTGAGAGAATGCCACGCAAGGGCGGCTGGTAGGGAGTGTGGGCACTGAGGCCGAGCTTTTGTTTGGGGAGAGAGGGCGATTCTGGTTCTGTGTTCAATAGTCCAATAGCACAGGAAACTATGGCTGCTTCCTTTTTGTTTTCCTAATTATAAATTAATACATATTTAGTGGAGAAAGCTGGGAAACTAAAGATGGATGTTCAGAAGGAAAAGAAATCACCCACCATTTCAATACAACATTGGCGCACTTTTTTATGTATATAAATGTATACTTTTTCTTTGGTCAATTTCGTTCTTGCCAAGAAAATACCTTTATTCACTGAGATTTCCAAATGTAAAATTTCAATTTCATACTCATTAGAATATGGTTGTAAGTACTATTCTCCTCTTGTAATTTCTTCAAATACTATTTTTTATTAGTACCAGAGTCATCGGTGCGCATCGTTAAACATTTTGAAAAAGTGAAGGCACGAGAGGAAGAAATGAAAATATCTGCCATGATCTCAATACACAGAAGTGGTCACTGCTGACATTTAGTTGCATATCCTTTTAATCTTTTTTCTCAATATGTATTTCAATTTATAAATTTAAAAATGGAAATTAGAAACTTCTGGAGCGATCAATGTTTAGACTACTTTCTTTTGCTGAATATTACATTGAGAATATTTTTTCTATATCATCACTTTTCAATGTCATAATTTCTAGTGGTTGATTATTTCATTGTTACATATTATAGTTTATTTTATTAATTCCCTATTACTAAGTAGATTTCATTATTTTATTATCATAGACAATTTTGCAGTAAACACACTAATGGCTAAATCAATGCTATATTCATGATAGATTCTTTAAAATAAACTTCTGGAAGTGACTTGTATGGACATTTTTAGGTCGTTTGCCAACTTGTCCTCCAGTACAGTTATACCAATTTATATTCCCACTAGTAGTAATAAAAGTCCATGCTTTCTTGTGCCCTTGTGGTTATTATATTAGTAATATCATCAAAAGAGAAAAAAATTTCTAATTTGACAACAATTATTGTACTTTATGATCATTTACATTTTTATTAGTAGTAGATTTCTCCTATTTTGAATGATCTACCATATCTTTTACATAATTTTCTTTTTCATATTTGTTTGTGGTGGCAAAACAAACATAGGGGAAATGAATGAAATGAATTAATTAAGAGTATATTTAAATTAGTTTTGACAATTGCACACGATTGTGTAAACATCTATATTAAGATATAAAACATTTCTAAAACTCCAGAATAGTCTAGAACCTCCATTGATCTATTTATCTTTGTGGTAATACCACATTAAAAAAAACCACCATCACACACCCAGGAATGAATCTAATAAAAGGTATACAAGACCTCTACTCTGAAACCCACAATACTTTATTGAAAAAATTAAAGAAGACCTAAGGAAATGGAAAGATATACTATGTTCATGGATTGAAAGAACTTTATATTGTAACGATGTTGATTATCCCAAAATCAATCTATTGATTAAATGCCATCACAAACAAATTCTAGCAAGCTTTTTCCCCCTGTGGAGTAAAAAAAACTGATTCTAAAATTCATATGGAAATTCAAGGGCCAAGAAAGCTAAAGCAATCTTAAAGAAGAAATACAAATGAAGGACTTATACTACCAGATATCAAGATGTTATAAAAAATAGTAATTAAGATAAAAGAGTACTATGAGTGAAAAATTTGAATGGACACTTCAAAAAGAGGATATTCAAATTGCTGATAAGCATATAAAAAGGTTCTCAACTTCATTAGTCATCAGAGAAATACAAATTAAAACCACATTGTGATACCGCTACACACTTGCCAGAATGACTAAAATTAAAGACAGACATACCAAATGTTGGAAGGAAGTGGAGCAACTGGAACCCTCATATAAGAATGTAGGTTGGTACAATCACTTTAAAAATTGGTTTGGCAGTATCCATTACATGTAAACATATGTCTACCCAGGATGCAGCATTTCCACTTGTAAATATGCACCCAGCAGAAATGCATACATATGTGCATCAAAAGGCAGTTAATGTTCATCAACGAAATGCCCACCAGCAGTAGAATGGGATAAGTGCAGTATATTTCTACAACGGAATACTATATGGTAATGAGAATGAACAAACCACAACAACATGCAAAATACACAATGTTCAACAAAAGAAGCCAGACATAAACGATGAATGAGTCCATCTATATAAAGCTCTAAAATAGGCTAAACTAACCGATGGTGTTAGAAGTCAGGGTAGTGGTTCCTGTTTGGGGTAGAGAGGAGCTGTCCAGGCATGACAGGGGTTCAGGTTCTTAGTGAGGTGCTGATTATATGGGTGTTTTCTTTTTTAAAATTAATTTAGGTGGATACTTATGATTATTTGTGTGCTTTAAGTTGTATATATTATTGCTTACACTTTTTTCATGGTGTAAGGGGCACCAACAATGGCCAGTGCAATGCAATCTTTTTGCTTTGTGCTGCTGAGGAGAATTCCGAGGCCAGACAGGTCTTCCTTTCTTGGGTAGAATTACAGAATTTTCATTACCTAAAATTAAAACATAATCACCAGATCATTTCTATATATTGGCTATTTTAATTAATATTGCATAATCTTCAGGGATCCCTTTAGATTGAAAGACTTCCTTCCTTCTTTCCTTCCTTTCTCTTTCTTTTTTAGTTTTATAAAGATTTTATTACTTGTTAGATTATTTTATCTTCCATCCTTTTTTGTTATTTACATTCCTAACAAATAATAATTTAATCTATGTAATCCTTTAAAAAAATCTTTGCTTTCAATATATTCATTTCTTTATTCTGTGAAAATGTCTTGACCGTATTTTGTATTTCATTGATTTACAGTTTTAAAAGTTTTCAAGCTACTATTTGTTGCTCTCAACTCAGCACTTTGTAGAATTTGCTGATCTCAGATGTTCTTTTTAAGCTATCACTTGCTCTTATATCAGGTGCGGAGAATACAAATGAAACAATTCCTAAAAATTTCCTTGCTTCCTGCACTACCAGTTTCTCATGAAAGTATTTTTCTCTGATTCCTCAGATTGGTCCTCTTTTGTTTTTGTGCATCAGAACTGTTCCTCTTTCTATTTTCTTTTCTCCATTTGCACCTCCTGATAGAGATGCTCAGAGCTGGAAGCTAAGCTGAGTTCACTCTCCTTTACTGAGTACATACTGTTGGCCAGCCATTACCCTAGGTCAGTGATGGCGAACCTTTTGAGCTCAGCGTGTCAGCATTTTGAAAAACCCTAACTTAACTCTGGTGCCATGTCACATATAGAAATTGTTTGATATTTGCAACCATAGTAAAACAAAGACTTATATTTTTGATATTTATTTTATATATTTAAATGCCATTTAACCAAGAAAAATCAACCAAAAAAATGAGTTTGCGTGTCACCTCTGACACGCGTGTCATAGGTTCGCCATCACTGGCCTCAGTCCTAGAACTAGAGCAGGGAATTCTCCAGAAACCATCCCTGTCTCCACGGTTCTTATACCTTAGCAGGGAAGGCTGATGTTGGCCGAGTGGTTGCAGGTGCGGGCGATGGTGTGCAGGTGAAGAGCAGGATCTTACACGAGAGGAATGACACCTGAACTTGTGGGTGGTACATGGCACACTCGGGAAAGGCTCCCTAAAGTGATGTTTTAGGCTGAAATCCAAACGCGAAGGTCAATTAAGGAACCGGTGAAGTGGAGGGACTCCAGTGTACTCTGCTGGAATCCCAACTCTGCCTATTAGGTTCACTCTGCAACTAGTGGGCCTTGGAGAGCTTTCCAGGAAGTTCCATGGAGGTGGGGGCATCACTGAGCTATGATTATGACCAAGGTGGGACTCAGTTCCATGGGCTTTGGGAGACTTCTCAGCCAAGATGAGGAGACATGTCAGATGGTAGGTTTGTCAGAACCTCCATTGCCTATCAGTCTGGGTGTCAGCCCAGAACCAAGGTGACATCTTCATAGTCTTGGAGTCAGGCTCAAATCCCCACCAACCCACAGACTCTCTGGGTCGGATTATACTGCTTGAATCAGAAGCAAAGAGCTAACATAAAAAATTCTTTGGGATTCTGAGTTACTTCTTGCCTGGCCAAGGAAGGCCTCCTACTTCTTCTCTGTCCTTCCATGCTTCCAACCACTTTCAACTGTAACTTATACCAGAAGCTTGGCTTTTATAAAAGATTCATCAAATGTTGGCTCTTATAATTATTCCTTGTTACACCTTGTCCGTTTTGAGGACTGTTCTAGGAGAGGCCATGGTAGGGCTTGCAGACTTTTACTTCCAAGAGGCCAGTATGTGGGTGCCACCAACAATGCATGAGACCACATTAAGAATGTCTAGTCTCAAGAGAAAAATGCAAGACTTTTCCATTTCTTTCCAGATTTACTAATAGTTCCTTCCTCTCGGTCAAAAGAGAAACTGTTTGGACAAATCAGGCCACAATTACCCCAGAGAGAAAATATGTTTTGAGTCAAGTGAAGGCCTTTGCTAAGTGACATTAATTATACTCATTTGGGTTTGACATTATTAATTAACCTTCTCAGCTGTCTGTAGGGTAGCCTCTTATGAAAACAATATGATTAAAACAAATAAAGAACATTACTACCACCTAAATTCGAACATCATTTTAAGCTTATAATCTCATTTGATAACACGATTTGATTCCATTTTCTATTCTGGTAAAATATTCATAACATAAAATTTACCATCTTTACAATTTTTAAGTGTACAATTCAGTGGCATTAAGTGCATTCACAACACTACCATCATCATCACTATCCATTTCCAGAACGTTTTCGTCATCCCAAACACAAACTCTACACCCATTAAAAATAACCCACAATCTTTTTTCTCCACAGACCCTTGTAAATTCGAATCTACTTTCTGTCTCTATGAATTGGACTGTTCTAGGTTCCTCACGTAAATGGAATCATACGGTATTTGTCCTTTTGATCCTGGCTCCTTTAACTTAAGCATTCTGTCTTCAAGGTTCATCTACGTTGTAATGTGCATCAGAATTTCATTCCTTTTCAAGACTGAATACCATCCCATTGGGTATAGACACTGCATTTTGTGTATTCATTCATTTGTCGACGGACATTAGGATTGCTTCCACTTTGGGGCTATTGTGACTAGACTGTCTCCGTTGGCCTGTTCTAGGTTCCTCACGTAAATGGAATCATACGGTATTTGTCCTTTTGATCCTTTAACTTAAGCATTCTGTCTTCAAGGTTCATCTACATTGTAATGTGCATCAGAATTTCATTCCTTTTCAAGACTGAATACCATTCCATTGGGTATAGACACTGCATTTTGTGTATTCATTCATTTGTCGGCGGACATTAGGATTGCTTCCACTTTGGGGCTATTGCGACTAGAGTGTCTCCGTTGCCCAGTCTTATTCTTATTTGACAAATGTGGGTAAGTGATCCACCTCATCTCAGGGCGAGGTGGAGCCCGGTTTTCAGCCCTGACGGCCTGTCAGCATGGCCTGGAGGGTTAAGAAGAAAAAGAAAAAAACCCACTCCGGACCGGACCGTCGGAATGTTAGATTTCCTGGGTGGAGCAGTTTAAAGAACCCTCCAGCTGACTCTCCCCCGCAGCCAGAACCCAGGGCCTGGAGCCCATACGGTAGCCTCTCAGGCTGGGCCCCTCTGACCACTTGCAGGCTCCCTTCTTTGAGTCTCCTTCTCTTTATTAAAGCCACCATTACAGTAAGCAGATCAAAATGGATATCCCCTTGATATCATTTTAGCCCAAAATTTGGAGCAGGAAAAATAAAATAAAGATTTTTAAATTCAAGCTAAAAAAAATTAAAAAAGCCTCCCTTAATACCTCGAAGCCCAATGCTGGTGTGTTGGCTAAATACAAGGATCCATTTGTTTCTTGCATTTTAATCATCTCGTTTTAATAACACACCACAATACAAGCAATTGTGCGGGCTAATTCAGCTCCATTTCAGAAGTCTTGTTCTGTCTCCCAAAGCTTGCTGTTCTGTCTAGTTCAATGCGCACGCATTAAAATGCTAATAATTAAACTGTTACCATTGACTAATGAACTCTGCCAGCGATAAATGATGGTCTTGTTAGATTCGCCGCCCAGCAAGCCTCCTTTTGTACTGAGAAAGTTAAAGGTTAAAGCGCTCTTGAAGCCAGTGAGTGGGTCTAGAAGCAATTACAATTTTCCCTTGAAACTAATAGTTAGGACAATAATGTTTCAATTCCAACCCAGTAAGAGTAAAAAGAAAAAATGGGGGGGGGGAGGGGGGAGGAAGGAACACGAAGGATAACTCTGAGCTCTATTGATGGAGAAGGCTGTGGAGCTTTCTTTAGCCCCTAAGGCAGGTGATGTGATTATTCAGACTAAAGCCTCCGTCGTCTAAACACCCTTCTTAGAACCTCTCTCCCAAGAGTGCAGACGGAAATGGTGATTTTCCAGGCCACTATTTGGAGCGGGATGGTTAAACGAGGTGGGAAACGTTGCTCCAAATGTCTGCGTGTTTTGGGGGAAGTTGCTTAATCTCTCTGGACCCCCATTTTCTCATTTTTAAGAGCAGGGCAATAATAACGGCTCTCGGTGGTGAACATTGTTTTTAAGAGCAGCAGCTCCCATTCTTCCAGTGAAAGTCTCCAGGGTTCCAGGCAGAAGCCTGGCTCCCAGGTTCTCAGTCCTCCTGGTTGGTGGGAGTGGATTCCAACCCCCAAGCTCCAGGGTGAGCACATGACCCGGCCTGGCCAATCAGCACATCGCATTTCTCTGGGGCCCAATCAGAACCAGTCAAGGCAAGGGCTCTGGCCAGAGGTCTCTGGAGAGCCGAGCTCCCCGGCAGTGGATTTGACCCAGAAGATGGAAGTCCAGAGCGACCGGACCACTCTATGCAGAAGGCCTTCCTGCCACCAACAGCTGAGGAGGGGAGGTAGGCTCCTGAGGAGCTGGATCCAGCCTTACTCCCGGATTTTTCAATGACACGGGCTAAGATTTCCCTTGTGTTCTCCCCGGAAACCAGTTGGAGGTGAGTTTCCCTTGCAGCCAGGGTGTATTTTCTCAGGGCTGAGGGAGGACCTTAACACGGAGACCCAGCCCTGCCAACTTTTGCAGCCCCTCTGGGGGCTTCAGAGTGAGCTGAGCTCCTCCCTCTGACTCCCCGGTTCACCCAGCGGCTCTGAGCAGGGCCTGGGCCTGGCTTGCCTTTATAGGAGCCTCACCTCTCCACCAGGACTGGGGATTCCTCAAGGGCGGGGTTCCCACACCCCCTCTAACGGGTCTTCCTCAGATCCTTGCAGCCACGGGTATGCTGGACTTGGTCAGGTGTGGGGCAAAGACGCGAACTTGACCAAGTTCAGCAGCGGAGGTCAAACCATAAGGCAGAGCAAACCCTGCCTGAGACCCCGGGCCACATAGCTGGGAAGGAGCGGAGCAGGCCTTGAACCCAGGGAGCTGACACCATGAGAGTGCTCTTCCCTCTGCACGGGGATGCACTGAAAGGACCCCAGGGGAAGGCGGGGCACTCATTGATCCCTAGGCCCCCCCAAAGCGCTGTTTAAGTCTTGAAAGAAGCCCCTCCCCAGCTGGCACCATTTGGCTAGTTACGTTTTCGATCCTGTTTTGCAACCCCACTGTGGCCCATCATATCTGGGACACTATTGGGAGAATGGCGGAAGCACGAGTCCTGTCTTTCTTCTCTGGGCGTCATGGCCGCCAGTTGGCAGCCCACAGCCTCCTGGGAAACCTGGGCTCCTGCTCGTTACTTCTTCCTGGGGAGAAGCAGGCAGAGAGGGGAGTGCAGAGCAAAGCTCACACAACTGGAAACCACACAGAGAGGGACAGTGTGTATCTTCAGTGGATTCCTCCTCATTCCCCGACCTTAGCTCACGCCACTTCCTCAAAGCGACGCTCTCTTTCTCACCTAGATCAGGCCAGAGCTTTTTGTTACATTCTTCATTTTCATGATTCTTTGATTCATAGTCTCCTTCACAAAACTAAAAGCTCACCAAGGGCAAGAACCATGTCATTATCCATCCATCCATCCATCCATCCATCCATCCAACCAACCACTCACCTATCCATCCATCCCCCATCTGTCCACCTAAAACCAAATATTTTTGATTGCCAACCATGTGCCAGGCACCGATCTGGCCACAAGGGAAATCCCAATGAACAAAACAAAATCTTTATATGTGTGGAGCTTACATTTTGGTGGGAGAGATGAGAAATGGGAGATGTAGTACCTGTAGAACATGTCAAGGACAATAAATGCTACAGGGAAAAATAAAACAATGCGGCAGGGGTGAGAATGATGAGCAATGGGGGACTCTACCCCCAGGACCTCAGAGAAGCCTGCAGACTTGCCTCCCAGAATTTCCTTCCAAGGGACAGACAGTCCTGGCAGTCACTGGCCACCAGCTGGCAGCCGCTTTCTGTTGAGAGCCCTGGGCTCCCGCTTCTGTCCCTTCTTGGGAAAGAAACAAGCGAAAAGAGAGCTATAGGGAGTGAGCTTTCCAGTATCCAGTGTTAGTGGGAGCTCAACGAATAGTGCATGAATGAATGCATGGATGGGTGGGTGGATGGATGGATGGATGGATGGATGAAGTCATGGGGATATTTGGAATGGGATGGAGGCTGAGGGCAGCCCTGTACCCATCTAGAAGATCAGTGGGCCTTGAGAGTGTGGGAACCTCACCCTGACATTTGCCCACTGCCCATGGGGAATACTTTGGGAAGATGAGGTGGGCTCAGGAGGCACCTAGAGGACTCCCTGAGTCTCCTGAAACCCCCTCTCCACTCCTCCCCTCCCCACTGGTGTGCAAGGTTACTAAACCGGATCCCAGAGCCAATGGGTCAATGAAAGCCTTGAAGTAAAGGGCGGGGTCCCAGTGCAAGGCTCAGACCCAGTGACCACAAGAATTCTTCTTCCTGGGTCCACTCAAGTGCAACAAAGGCTCAACTGGAAGCGCAAGTCAAAGTTAATAAGAAAGCCACACTGTGTACCTAATGAATTTTTAAAATCAATTATGAAACAGTCTCATTGATCATTTGTTAACATCCTGAAACCTTTACAAATTAATTTTATTTTAAAAAAACCCCTCTCACGGTCTGTTAACTCCATAAATGTGTTTTAAATTTGTTTTTGAAGGCAACAATAAGCTGAGAGAGAGAGAGAGAGAGAGAGAGAGAGAGAGAGAGAGAGCGCGCCTGGCCATTCTGAAATAAGCTGCTCTGCTTCTGAATGAATGGGGGTCACCTGCCCATCCACAGCAACGCTCTGTTTGCCAGGTCAATGTCACTGCCGGGCCTCCTGTCCAGGTGAGAGGCAGCCCTGAGGCAGTTGCCCAGTGTGTCTGACTGTCCTGGGCCAGCAGCGTGGCACCTCCAGAGATACTGCTTAAAAGTGTGATCCGTCTCAGTGGCAGCTCTTCTCATGGGGCTGGGCTAGTGGCCGATGACTGTGGCAAGCCGCCCAAAGTGACAGGGGCCATGCAAACGCAGCCATCCTGACGCCCAGCGGGCAAAGAGCCAGAGTCAGAGCTGTGAGGCCTTGCCGCTCAGGGACACCGAGGGGCAGAGAGGCTGCTGGTGTCTTACCGACAGGGAAGTGCTGTTCTCTTTCACACCAAGGACATGGGAGCAAACCGACAGGAGGGACCTTTGCAAGGCCCATGAGGTAGACTGCTCAGCCCTGTTAACTTCGGCCACGTCCGTCCCTGAGCCCCGGTTTGCAGGATGAGGCAGAGATGCTGGAGAGAGGCCGGGGTGGCCACACCCAGGGGGGAATGCCGAGAGGCGCCCTTTGCCTATATTCTCAATCTTGTTTTGTGACCCCACCTTGGCCCATCATATCTGGGACATTATTTGGCCATTCTTCCACGGAAGGGAATTCATTTTATTTTTCATTTTTATTTCAGGCTATTAACAGGCATCCTTCTGTGTTTAAATTTACATCCGTATCTTTAGGGAATTGTGCTTTTATTTCTACAGGACAGAATCCCAGAAGTGAGAATTCAGAGACTTTGGGATAATGTAAGGCTTAAAAAGAAAAATATTGGAGAAGGAAAAAAAAATGTTGCATGTGATATGAGCCCCAAGCTGGGAGCTTCTGAAGTTGGGACATTGTCTATAACTTAACTTTTCTACTCTCATTCCTAAATGGTTCCAAGTGTTCCTTCTGCCTCCTATGATAGAGCAACGGGGTCCCACTGCTACTCACATCCTCCCTGAGGCTAGTGTAGGGGGAAATACTGAACTAGGAGCAGGGGCATCTTACGAGCTCTGTGGCCTTGGAAATTCACTCAGCCTCTCTGTACACCCTCTGTCTCCCCATCTGTAGAGGAATGCCCAGGCCTGGTGCAGAGGCTGGTGGGGATCCCCACAGCGAGGTGAAGGTCGGGGGAGGGGGAGCACTGAGCCCTAGTGAGGGGTGGACACTGTTCACACCAGCTTGAACTTGCTCTTGAAGGCCTTGGCAGGTGCTCAGCTACAACCCAGCCTTCTTCTCCTTCCCATCCCTGCGGCTATGGCCTCACTAAGGGTCCTGTTAGGACATTGCTTCTTTCCTTTCCTGGATGGAAAAATTACCACAATTGAACAGAACAACCACCTTCCATTTCAGCATCAGCAAATGAATGAGTCATGATGAGTGAGAAGGAAAAACCACAAGTGCTTAGGGTGTTTTAGGAAAAAAATAACTTTGAAACAGGCTGATGCAATCTCTGCCCATTCATGTGGCCATGTTATTCATTAACCAGGGGCCAGGATGAGCCCGGGGGTAGCGCAGGCTGAGGGCAGGGCAGCGCCCCACACTTGCTCCGCACACAGAACAGTAGCCTGGACAAGAATAACGTGCTGACATCTGGAGCGACGCCTCTCCCTGTGTCCGGGCGCATCTGCTCTGTGTGCTGCTGGTTTTCTCACCTGGGGGAGCGGGTTGGAGGTGGATGCAGGAGGAGGCACATTTGCTTTTGAGCCAATGGAGGAATGCCCAGTTTCAGGGAGAGGAGAGGGGGTCCCGTGCATTCGGCCTCCTTCCATGTTTATAAAAAATAAAACTTACGACATCACAGGCCTTCACAGAAGCACTGGGATCGGTCTGGGGACCTGGTTTCTGCCACCAAATTAGCTTGAGGACCTTCGAGGAGGCACTTCACTTCTCTGGGCCTCGGTTTACCCAACTGGAAACGAAGGCCGTTCCAGACTAGATAAATTCCGGAGCCACTCTCAGCCATGAAACGCTAAGTATTTTTTAACAAAGAAAAACATCCTATATAATAAAGAGGTAATATGCTAATTGACCACCACGCCCTCACAAGATGGCGCCGCCTACAGCCACAAGATCGCAGTGCCCAGTCCCCTCAGCCCTGCCGGGGAGGTGGCAGGCAGTATGCAGCGCTGCCGGGCCCACCCCCAGGCGGGTTCGGCTGCTCCTCGTGCCTGCCGCCCGAGTCCCCCAGTCCTCTCAGCCTCGCTGGCAGTGAATTTTCATGCGACCATTACCTTTTAAAAAAATCCTTACCCAAGGATATGATTATTTCTTTTAGATCATTTTTTCTCAGGGAGCAGGCCTAAGCCAGCAGGTGGGCATCTCCCAAGGGTCCCAGACTGTGAGAGGGTGCATGCTGGGCTGAGGGACCCCCCATGTGCATGAATTTTCATGCATTAGGCCTCTAGTTTTTAATATAACAAAAGAAATTGTGTTTTCTATAGGGAAATCAGAAAATAGGGATGGGCCAAAGAAAGAAAATGGAACAACATAGCAAATCCAAAAGTACAGGACTGAGAACAGAAATTGAAGAGCAAATTAAATTTGACATCGTATTACTGAGCAGGAAACACTATAAACCAACTCCTATACATATTCATAGGCTTTTTAAAATGGGCATATATAGCTTTCAATATATATGAGCAAAATTTGTACTTCTAGTAAACAAGGGATCACTCTAGACATTCATTAGACTTGACCACATGCTCATGTGTCATTAGCATGACACATGAGTGTGCTTTCGTGTACACAACACCCATCTCATTGAAAGTACCAGCCCAGCTCTTCAGTGTATGGTTGTTCCGAATGTTATTAATGCTGGACACTTCAGATGTTTTGCATCTTTCATTATTATAAACAATGCTATAAAGAACGTCCTAGCAATCACCCCTTTACATACATCTTACAATTATGTCCTTAAATAGGATGGTTAGAAAGGTATGAGTGGGTAGTTAATGGCTGGCACATGCTGGGAGCAGAGTAGAGGCCAACCTGAGTCTAACATGGTTTTGGGGTAGACTGGGTGGCGCGGAGGAGAGGAGGGATGTTTGAGCCGAAACACTATGATTTTGTAGAAGGGAATCTCCACTGTGTATTGACAGGCCGTAGAGCAGATGGGGTGGGGGGGTTGTGTGGCTGGGTAGTGAGATGTTCTAGGTGTCATGCTAGGCTACAAATTAGCATATGATAATGCTGTGGGTCTAGAATGATCCCTTGTTTATAGACGTACAAATTATATATAGAAAAACTAAGAGAGATGTATGCCTATTTTTATTTTTTAAAAATATGTTTTTATTGATTTCAGAGATGTAGGAAGAGGGAGAGATAGAAACATCAATGATGAGAGAGAATCATTGATCAGCTGCCTCCTGCACGCCCCGCACTGGGGAGGAAGCCCACAACCTGGACATGTGCCCTGACCAGGAATTGAGCTGTGACCTCCTGGTTCATAGGTGGATGCTCAACCACTGCACCATGCTGGCCAGCAGTATGCCTGTGTTGTTTTTTTTTTGTAAAAGATTTTTTATTGACTTTTTAAAATTTTGTTTTATTGCTTAATGTATTACAAAGAGTATTACACATGTCTCCTTTTTTTTCCCCCTTGACATTCCCCGGCCTCCCCTACCCCCCAGTGTCTTGTGTCCATTGGTTATGCTTATATGCATGCATACAAGTCCTTCAGTTGATCTCTTACCCGCCCCCCCCCGCCCCACAACCCTCCCTGGCCTTCCCGCTGTAGTTTGAGAGTCTGTTCGATGCTGCTCTGCCTCTGTATCTATTTTTGTTCACCAGTTTATAATGGTCTCTATTATCCATAAATGAGTGAGTGTGCCTATTTTAAAAGCCCATGTGGTGAAGGGGCTGTGGGATGTGTCTCGACTTCAAGTCCCCTGAGCGACAAGGCTTTCAGGGGCGTGCACCGCAGAGCACCGTGGCTGAGGGGGAGGTGAGTAATCCGTGTTGCCAGGAAAGCAGCAGAATGTTCTGTGATAACGATCACTGCTCAGCGATTCCCCGAGGCGAGAACGAAGGGTTCTCCTTCATCGGCTCTCGGAATGCCATTTCATTGCCTTGCTCATTACGAAAAGGGGGAGAATAAAAGTTGAGGTCTCATAAGCGAGCGCTTGCAAGATGAATGACTGAGATAACGTGTCAAGTGCATTTGAGTTCCTTGTGCTGACAAGGGGGCCAGGAGCTCTGAGAACCCAGCCGGTGTTGCTGGTGCCAGCTCTTCAGGGCGGACCGTGCTGTGATTCAGAGGGAGCCTCTCTGTGCCCATTTCACAGATGGGTGCCCTCGGAACGCAGAGGCCCCAGCGATGGGTCCGACTCCACGGCGGAGCAGAAACCCCGTCCCTGGTTGTGCCAGCTTCGCCGGGGAAAGGTTGGAATGAGGTAACGTCTCAGAACGTCCTCTGTAAACCATAAAACATTACATGTCTATGCGAGACATGACTATGACGTGTAAAGCTCAGTTACGGCAAATTTTAAATGAAAATCTCAAGTGGCCAAGCTGGAGAATGCTGACGTTCGGGTTCATTTATCCTAACAGGACAATAAGAATTGAGAACATGCATTGAATTCTGCTGTGGGATCTACGCTCGTCTAGGATGCTAACCTCACAAAAACCCTGTGATGCAGGCGCCACAATTACCCCATCTTACAGATGAGGAAACTGGGGTACAGAAGTTTAAATATGGCACAACATCTACCATCTATGTCTGTAGTCTGCGATGCACTCCCAGACCACGTACTAGTAAAAATGTACTCGTGCCCAGAAAAAGAGGATTGGGTTTGACCCGGATGTTAATGTGCTGTTGAAAGTCTGGGCCATCCCAGAGACTTGCCCGTCTGCTTGGCCAGCACAAGGCTGACCTCCCAGCTGGGGATGCTCGGAGCTCCATGCAGACCTGGGTCTCTCCTGGGGCAGAGAGGGTTAAGCTGACCCGTGACCCCAGGACCTTGAGATCTGTCCCTTTCGTGCCCCGTATGCAGATGGGCTCTGAAGACGACCACGTCTCCTCCTCGTTGGAAATCATGCATTTTTATGAAGCCGGCCCAGAATTCCCAGAATTCCGTCGGGTGCACTTTGCAGACCCTAAAATGCTGTCACCATGGCAGGTTTCATTGCTTGCACCTGCTAAAACATTTGAGGCATTTGAGAGGCAGTGAAACACATTTGCTTTTCATTTTATCTGACTTTGGAAACCTTTGAAGTGTTTAATAGTGGAGCCCAGGAAAGATCCCCGCCTCTTAATCATTGACTCGCGAGGCACATTCCCGGCTGGTAGCCTGTCAAGCAGAAACTGACCCGAGCCCCGTTTTATTAAGTGTCACATGCCCAGTCACTGTTCATTAAAGGTGTTTTAAGGTTTGAATTATGTAATTTATGAGACGAAGAAATAAAAATTCCATTGTTTTATTAATATGCAACCCAGGATCTCTCGTGCATAACAAACTTGGAAAGTTGGGCAGAAGGACATACGTGGTGGAAGCTGGAGGTGGCCTTCCTCAGCTCCCTGGCCTTCCCTCGCCCTCCATCCCACCCTAGGCAGGAGCTGGTGAGGGGGCAGAGTCTGGGAAGGGAGCCATCCCACCCCGTGCTCCTGTCCTCCATCCCCCTGTCTCCCCTTCCCTGAGGTCCCACGTGACAAAGCAGCCACCTTCCCTCTCTCTTCCAGGCTCCCCTGCCTCTGTTCCAAAAAGGCCCGAGACAAACAAACAGCAGGAAAACGCATTCCCGGAGTGACCCTGCGTGACCATGTGAGTCACAATCATTAGCAACCAATGTGCCTGCCTCTCAGGGGAGCTGGGAGGGCGAGGTGCTGGGCACTGGGCCACCTGTTCTAGGTCAATGATCTCATTGGCTCCTCCCTTTTCCTGACGGAAAGCAATGATTGTCCCCAGTTTATAGACAAAACCAGGACTGCCCTTGTCCTCCCTCGGGAGCCATCCTTAGCCCAGGTCAGCCTTCTCAGAATCAGGCTGCCCGCATGCCAGGAGGTGTGGATGGACTGGACCGGGCAGGTGGGCCTTATCTGGACTTGAGCTCTGTGCAGAGGCCCAGCAGGCACCAGCGGGGCTAGGGGCCTTTATGAAGGATGTGTTTCTCCCACGGATTCTCTGTGCATCGTCAGAGAATTTCCAAGTCCAAGTACACTGGAGGCTTTGCATGAAGATTGCTCCTGGCTGGGTGTCCCCCATCTGATACAGGGGGACCCCCACCCTCCTCAGGAAGCCCCTGTCCTCTCCAGCTTCCAAACAAAGGTGAGGAGACAGCCCGCCTGTCCCGTGGTGGGGTGGCTTTGAAGTCCTCCAACAGTTGTTCACTTGGACGGGTTGCACAATAAAGCACAATGGGAAAAAGTCCCTTTCCAAAATGCGGATGGCCCCTGATACTTAGACCAAGCATGTCAAACTCAAAGGCTAACACGGGCCAAATAAACGAGGCATGAGGCCCGTGGGCCACGAGTTTGACATGCTTGATTTAGAGACCCTGGTTAGGATTTTTCTGGTTTGTTTGTTAATCCCCACCTGAGGATATTTTTCCATTGATTTTTAGGGAGAGTGGAAGAGAGAGGGAAAGAGAGAAACATCGATGTGAGAGAAACACATTGATTGGTTGCCTCCTGCATGGGCCCTGACCAGGGCCCGGGCCAGGGAGGAGCCTGTAACCGAGCTACGTGCCCTTGACTGGAATCGCACCGTTTGGTCTGCAAGCCAATGCTCTATCCACTGAGCCTAAACCGGCGAGGGCTAGACCCTGGTTAGGATTTGAAAGGTGGTGCAGCTGAAGGTATTTCTCACCCTCCTCGGCCCCCTGCTCTCCTGTACCCCACACAGAGAGAAATCGCACACTTGATTTTGAGCATTTTCTTAATCAAGTGACTCATGTGTTACAGGTGCAAAGTCACACCAGGCTTTCCTCCGTGGCTCAAATTTGTGAGTTTTTATTTCTGAAAGGGGATCTCAGGTGCTAAGCCTTTTCTTCGCAGGAATGGCGGAGAGTTTTTGAGAACAGGGGCCCTTTAAAGTCGGGGTGGGGGTGGGGCATGGCCAGGGCTAAATGAACTCCTGTTAGAAAACTCCCAGCCAGCCCCTGTTTGCAGGAGGCGAGGTGGTGGCCAGGTTTTACAAATCGATGTCAATCATTAACCCACTTAATTTCGAATTACCAATGCAAGCGAAATTTCGATAGTGCTGGCTGCTGGCAATCTGGGCCGGAGGAGCCATGCCTTTGATCTGCCAGCCTAATTTCCATGAGCAGTAAAACCACAGGCCTCGCAGGCAGACCTCTGCAAGGCAGACCCCGCAGGGCCACAGGCCGGGGTTCTGAAGTCTCCCGGTGCCTCTGGCGAGCTCTGAGCTGCTTGTCCCAATCTGAGAGACCCTGGATGGTTTCCAGAAGGAGTCACTACAAACCTAGGCACTCGTGAATTCGGCGTGGTTTTCAGCATCGAGGGAGGCACTGGGAACCGGAGAGGAGTCAGTTACTTCAGCCAGTCGGGGAGGCAGGTGAACGGGCCGTTTGAGCCCGCGGGGTTTGGTATGTGCTTGGATGGGGAAGAACAGGCAGTGGTGGGAGCTTTGAAGAGGAGCATCAGGGAAGCCTTCCCGGAAGAGGTGACACCTGAGACCTGACGCTGGAGTAGGAGTTGGCTGGGTGATGGGCAGAAAAGCAGAGGGAAGCTCAGCAGAATCTTCTCAACCTGGGAAGGAGTTTGGAATTTCACCTGGGGAGATCGGAGGCCACTGATTGGTTTAAGAAGGGGTGGGTAACATGCGAGGCTCATAGTCCTCAGGGCCAGGTGTGGAGAGAGGAGTGGAGAGGAGCAGGAATAGAAGCAGGAAGGCTAGGCAGGTCGAATGGGTATGACTTTATTAACAGCGGGGCTGGCAAGGGGGTGTGTTGGGTTAAGCAGAGCCAAGCCTGGGTAGGTATGTAGCCAGGGAGTGTGGAGAGATCCTGCCAGGAGACCTGGCTCTGGGACATGACCCCCCCCCCCACGCCCCACGCCCCCCAGGACTACTCTAGGCAGGGTCCACCCCACATTTGTCTGAGCCTGAACCCCTGAGCCCCGCTCAGAGGTGGGAACTCCCGGGGACATATAGACAGTCACGGGGAGGAGAGGTCTGGGAGGACAGATGGGGTGCTCCTTTTTCAAGTCTGTTAAGACGTAAACTGATGATAGAGTTGGATGGCTTTGGGGACTGAAAATCGAGAAAGAACTTTCCCTGGATTCTAGACACAGAGCAGGTAAGAGCCGGCCCAGAGCAGCCATGAACAGTTGTGCGGGCTCAGCACCCAACCAGGTAGCTATGGTGGGGGCCCTGGGTGCCATGCACGTCTGTCAACCATCAAGACGTCTTGGCCTGAGTGATGGGGACTATGTTTTTTTCTTCATGGGGCCTGGTGAGGTAGGCAGAGGTACTCATTATGCCCAATGAGATGCTTTCTTTCCAAAAAGGTGTTCGATGTGAACATCCTCTAGCAATCACTATTTTTAAAGTTAATTGAACATTGACTATGTGCTGGCTCTGGTGCGGGACTTCCCATACTAATTTAGCTCATTCAAAATTAGGCATCATTATGCCCATTTTCACTGATGGGAAAGTTGAGGTTGGTTCAGAGAGTAAATCATAGGTGCAAGGTCACACGGCTGATACATGGAAGAGTCAGGAACTGTGGAAGCATGACAGGTAAGTGCAGCCATCGCTGAGACATGCCTTCAGGATTCGGGGGGGGGGACTGGGGTGGGGGCTGGAATATTGTGTGGCTCTGCGGTTGTTCGGTGATGTGAGCAGGCATAAGCGTTCCTGGGAGAGGCAGGCCCCCCGAGCAGTTAGGTGCTGTCTGTGGGCAACGTCCGGCTCTCCGAATCTTCTCCTGCCCCTCCCTTCACTGGGCGGTTGGCAGGGAGGCGGGTCCATCAGCGTGGATAGTATGCTCCTGATTTCCGCCCATCCTCCCATCATTGTCAGTGCTGCTCAGGTGAATCCACGTAACCCTTTTCAAGGCGCTGAAGGCAACGCTGCCTGACAGAAAGCCGGGAGCAGAGAGGAGAGGTCCCCCAGCCTGGCCCGCGCTCTAACCGCGTCCCATGCAGTCAGTGGCAGGGTGAGCGGGAGGAGCCATCGAGTCTGGAGACACTAGGAGTTAACAGCGTAGATATGGTGTTAAGCCACTGTGGGCTCTACCTGGAGTCCCTGGGTCGTGGGGACTGCAGGCAGGTAAAAGTTGACCCAAGAAAAAAGCTGAGAGAAATGGGGGGAAAGTATTGCTTATGATTTCATGGCACATCTGACACCATCTCCAAAAAATTGGCACTTAGCATCCTTTTCTTTCTTTCTTTTTTTCCCTTTTTTTTTTGTTCATCCTCACCTGAGGATAGTTTTCCATTGATTTTTCAGAGAGAGAGAGTGGAAGGGAGAGGGTGAGACAGAGATAGAGAAACATTGAGGTGAGAGAGACACATCAATTAGTTGCCTCCTGCACCCACCCTGACCCAGGCCAGGGATCAAGCCTGCAACTGAGGTATGTGCCCTTAACTGGAATCGAACCCGGGACCCTTCAGTCCACAGGCCGATGCTCTATCCACTGAGCCAAGCCGGCTAGGGCACCTAGCATCCTTTGTGATGATGTATTGTCCAAACAGACTGCTTTGCCCTGGGGGTGGCCAGGAATGGAGAGAACCCCCGCTGATGTCACAGTGAGTTTTAGGGGTGAAACGGGAGCATCTGGCCTTTATTCTGTGCTGGGCCCTTTGGTGGGCCCCGTGGTTATTTCATTCACCCCTCCTGGCCACCTTCTGGGAAGCCCGATAGGACCCATATTTTACTGAGCTGAACACTGAGGCTCACAGGTTCAGTGTGATGTTCAGCAGGGAGTTGGGGGCTCACTTATTTCTGATTCCTGTCAAGGGGTGTCTTTTCCACGTGGCTGCGGGAGCCTCACACAGAAGGTTTGGGCGTGGAGCCCCCTTTAGAAAATGTATGAAAATGTGTTGGTCAGCAAGTTGCCATCAAGTTTAGATGAATCCTGTTATTCATACAAGCAGTGCCTACTTTCTAACTCCAGTCCACGAGCTACTTCCAAAATGTCCCGGTTGGAAGTTGAACCTACCACCCTGAGATTTGGGTCCACAGGTGGCACTTATTCTGGGGGAAAAAGGAAACGCACAGGAAAACTCGACCTGCCCCCGAGGAGATGGGGCAGGTGCTGGCTTGCCACGCAAGGGAGGCGGGTTTAGTGCCTTGGGAATTAGCTCCAAGTTGCCACCCAAACGCTGGGGGTGGGCACAGGGGCCCCAGCCAGGTGTCCACTCCCTCAGGCTGAGAGGCGACATGATGGATGAGACAGGCTGGCGTGGCCATCCCTCCAGGCTGCCCTGGCCTTTCTCAAATGACCCCACCTCGCAGTCCTCCCTAATTCAGTGACTCTCAAGCTGCAGCCCATAGATGTAGTCTTGGAAAGCCATTACGTCCCAAACAAGCTTAGAAAGATCATATCTTATTTTAAGAATATCCAAAAGAATTCTTTACCAGACATCTAAACACATCTTCTCTGTTGCAATAACCACTTGCTTCGTTGTCGAATAAGCCTTCCATTTTGCCTCGACGCACAGTGGGGTCCGAGATAAATTCTCCATAATCTATGAATTATTTTTTTTCCTTTAAAATGAGTCCATACACAGTTGGAGTCTGAGAAACCAAACCCTCACGTAAGATTATACTCCCTAGCCCCAGAGATCAGAAATGGTGAGCAAATTACAGGGAGAGGCCCCGGGAGCCCAGTCCAGGCCTGCAGGCTGGGGGACCACGGGGACGGGAGAAAATTGTTTGCCTCCGCTCTCCCATCTGGAAGATGGAGGTCACGACTCCTCGTCTCGCTGCCTTGCAGATGCAGCTGTGAAAATCTCGCGAGGATGCCTGCACAAGGAGGTGGAGGCAGGACATAAGCCAGAGGTGTTCGGGATTCACACGCTTTTCCGATCCGCTGTGAGCTGGGAAGGCACGGCGTGTCAGTGCTCAGGCATTCAGAGCACAGCTTCCCTGGGTTCAAATCCTACCTCTGCCACTGACTGTTTGCATGAGCATCATACCCCCCCCCCCCCCCCCCGTGAGGCGGGGATAATACGCACAGTATGCGCCCCTATAGGGCTGCTGTCAGAATTCAAGGAGACAAGGCAGGGGAAGCACTTCGGATAGAACCCAGGCAAAAAGGACACGCAGGGAGGGGCGGCTGTTCTTGCTGTAACCAGTGACTGTGCCCCGGTCTGGGCTGAGTGACGGGGCCGGGGAAAGTCACGTGAGCCTCCATGTCCTCATCTTTACAGCTGGGGCCTAGCACGTCCTTCAGAGAGTGGGGCGAGAAAGAAAGAACCGCACTCCTCCAAAGTCGGCGCCCATGAAATGCCACAGCGCCCTTTCTCCCTGCCCCTCTCTCGTCGAATCCTTCTGGACCTGTACAGTGGGGCCTTGACTTACAAGTGTCCCGACTAACGAGTTTTTTGAGATACCAGCTGTCTCTTGGCCGATTTTTTGCATTGAGTTGATAGAGTAATTTGAGTTAACGAGCTCCTTAACGAGCTCGGTCTCAGAACAAATTAAACTCGTAAGTCAAGGCCCCACTGTATTTCCTCGCTTGTTTTTTTTTTTTTTTTTTTTTCTGGTTACCTTTTTTATTTATTTTTTTTTTTTTCGCTAAAAGTATTACAAAGGGTATTACATAAGTGTCCTTTTTTTCTTTCCTCGCTTGTTAAAGGCGAGGAAAAACACCTGCCCTGCTAGGTGGTGGCGGGATGGGATGAGGTAATCTAGCCAGGGCCCCGAGCACCTGGGGATGGCCGTAGGGGCTGGGGCCGTGGTCATCGAACTGCGGCTCGGGAGCCACATGCGGCTCTTTGGCCCCTTGAGTGTGGCTCTTACACAAAATACCACGTGGGGCACGCACGTACAGTGCGATTGAAACTTCGTGGCCCATGCGCAGAAGTCGGTTTTTGGCCTGGGCGAGTCTATTTTGAAGAAGCACTGTTGATAATGGGCTCTGTTGACTAAAGAGTTTGCCGACCACCCTAGCCACTAGGGTGTGTCCATCCATCCTTCCTCCCGGCTCTCCAAGTGGGTCCAGTGACCCGCTGGGCGGAAGCAAACACAGCTTGGCCAGTCCGCCCGCAGAGAACAGGAATTTCAGGGAGGCCAGCCTCCCTGACTCCTAGGAGAAGGCCTGGGGGTGGTGGTGGTGACCAGAGTGGGTCACCCTCTGGGCCAAGGAATTTAATTCTCTGGAGGGTGCGCCAGATGAAAACAGCTGGGCTGACCTGGGGCAGACCTGCTGGGTTGGGAGGGCTGGTGGGGGCAGCGGCCGGGGGTCATCTGTCTTTAGCCGCAGGAGATCTGACCTCCTGGGCCTCTGAG
>NW_005871393.1:1029342-1068004 GCF_000147115.1 Myotis lucifugus | reverse complement strand
AAAGGCATCCCGACTGTCAGCTCCCTTGAACACAATGTATTTAATAAAAAGCATTAAGCCTGTAAAGCTGTCAGAAATCTAAATGACACTTGTAATAAAATCTTGTCGGTGACCTGTTCCGGTTAATCAGGCCCAGTGACATCATCACGCACGGATCCGTCTGATACCCGGGGTGCGAGGTATATTTAGACAGCTTTATGATCCACGCGGATTTGAGTTATTAAAATTGTACAGTTTTGCAAGGAATTGGGGATTTAATAAAGCAGCGGAGAAACTACAAAAGGAGCAATAACCCTCCACAAAGCCGATCCCCTTGCAGGCGAGGGGCGTGTGCTCGGGCGAGTCCCGGGGCAACTCCGATGCCAGGCGCTCGCGCGGCCGATTTTATGTCTCTGTAATGTGTATGTCTGGCATCTGCAGAGCTAGCAAATATATTGCATCGTGCCCAATGACTTCAAGGTGGTGAATTACGCCTGCATGTAAAGATTTACGGGTTTATTCAGATTACTACGAGAAGATATTACCACCAATTGCTCATTGGCTCTAACGAGCCTCTTTGGAGCAAATATAACCACTAGATTGTAAATATCCTTGGCCCTGCTCACCACCTGGGTAGTTTCCGGGGCTCCAGTCTTTTTAAGGCATAACGTTACTTAATCTTGAACTACAAAAGCCAGGCCTCATGTAACAATCAGGATGAGACAGACGGACAGACACGGACAAGGGATATCCATTTGCTCAATAATCTATAAATTTAGACTAATGGGGCAGATATCAAAAAAATGTGGTGGGCGCAGGTAAATCAATCACACCTGGCCTCCTGGCATAAGCTGGCACAGCGTTCCCGAGATTTCAGTCAAATTATTCCATTTGTTTCTGAAGATATTTTAATCCCACATGACCTCAAACTTCCCGTGAACCAGGGCCTGGGCCCAAGGCCGCCCACGGCCTTTGCAATAAATCCGTTGTCTCCCTTCTCGGCCCTCAACCCAGGCCCATAGATCACCTCTCCCTGCATCTTGCTTCAATTACTCAATTAACTGCAGTAAAGTTCTTGTAGGTTTTGCAGATGTTGCTTTATTATCAAGGCCTCAGTCGAACAGGAGAGTTCAGGAGCCGAGGTTATAGGAAGGTTGATGGGGGAAGGGCCGGGATGGGGCACAGAGGATATTCCCAGCAACCTTTAGGGTTGAAGCCCCCGAGAGGGGCACGGCTCCCCCCATGCCGCTCCCCGGTGCTGTTCAATGCCCTTCGCCTCTCGGGGAATTTGTGATGTTATCTCACTGAGAAACTGCTTGAGAGAAGTAGGTATTCCACCTTCCGATGAGATAATGCTGTGATTAACAGATGCTTAATTGGGCCATTTATCACCAACAGGACCTGCCTCCAAGTCAGTGGGCCAAGTAAATTATTGCCCACCCTGCAGGTGTTGGACTGGCAGATCTATTACTCTTCACGGAATGGTCTTCAGAAGATTTTATATGAAAAGATGATTTATTTCCCAAAGGAATTCAATTGTGCTCTTATTTATCCAGAATGTAGCAGGGGTCCGCCTGGCCCCTCTTCTCCGTGCACAAAGGGGAATTGTTGAAAGCCAGAACCGCAGAGAGGGTCAGAGCCAGAAGGACACAGAAACCAGCGAGCGGATGCGGCCACTTTACAGATGGCAGCGCCGAGGCTGGAGCACACCGTGCCAAATCATGCAGACACTATCCCAATCGGCAAAGGTATTTCCCTCCTTTTTTTAAAAAAAAGATTGTGGTTTGTCCAGACCAGTGATGGCGAACCTATGACACGCGTGTCAGAGGTGACACGCGAACTCATTTTTTTGGTTGATTTTTCTTTGTTAGGTGGCATTTAAATATATAAAATAAATATCAAAAATATAAACCTTTGTTTTACCATGGTTGCAAATATCAAAACATTTCTATATGTGACACGGCACCAGAGTTAAGTTAGGGTTTTTCAAAATGCTGACACGCCGAGCTCAAAAGGTTCGCCATCACTGGTCCAGAGGATGTAATAGGATGCGTAAAAATTCGGAACAAGGCATTGTTGTGCTTTAAAGTAGGGTTTCTCACCCTTTGCCATTGTTGACGTGTTGGGCTGGATCATTTTGCTCTGGGGCCTGCCCTGTGCATTGTGGGAAGGTTAGCAGCATCCGGGCCTCCACCCACTCGGTGCCAGTGGCACCCCGGCTCGCCCCCAGCCCCCGAGTTCAGGCAACCCAAACTGTCTCCAGACACTGCACATGTCCCCTGGGAGGCAAAATTGTCCCCGGTTGGGAACCACTGCTTGAAAGTATTGTCATCATCGTCCTGAGATTAATAATATAAATTACAGCAGCTGACTTTTATTGAGTGCAAGAAATGGCTAGATACTTTATATACATTCTCTCATTTAATCCTCACAATAACTCGATTATGTGGATATTTGTTATTACTTCGTTTTATAGGCGAGAAAGTCTAGGCTGAGGGAGGTTAGGGTTTGCCCAAGTTCACGAAGCTAGTGAGTGCCAGGGGTGGGCTGCAAACCCGGGGCTGCTACCCATACCACCAGAGGAAGGGGGAGACGGGTGGATCTGGATCTGTTATGAGGTGTCAGAACTGTACAACGGCGTTCCCGTTGTCCCTGGTAATGAACTTGCGTTAAGAGTCTGTAGGGATAAAAGGGAAAACACAAGCTCCGTGTGGCTGGTCCATGGGATGTACTGGTTTCTCTGCAGATCATGGAGTCGCGTCTGCCTGGCGTCCAGCGGAAGCACGGGGCAGGTCCCCGTTGTGGATGAAAGCACTCAGGATGGTGAGTACACAACAGAATTAGGGACAACTTAACATTTCACTGAGCAAATACCTCTTCCAAAGATGCTTAGCCCAGCCTTCTTCACGGGCCGATTGCTACCCCAGACCTGGGAGCTGTCGGATACCTGGGCTCGGAGAATCCCAGGTGAGAAATGACAGAGGCCATGGCTCTAAAGGTAGAGTAATTTCGTGCCAGGAAATAAATTCACTGTAAACAGTGACTCGAGGCAAGACGCCGCCATGTGGTCACAAGTGCCTCCTGGAAGCTCTGGGCAAGGGGCTTGGGGGCGAATAAAAGAACGTCTTTACATGAGTGAATAAAGCCCACCTCTCCATCCCTGGGTATTTTAATATCAGAATCGCCCCACTGTAGCAACTGCTCCAAATTTTATGGCCGAATTTTTGGATTAATTTCATTTTAGCACGTCTATTCCCCCTTCATCGTGGTTTCTTCATCTATTCATTTTATTCTATTGTGAACAGTATATATATATGTAAATACTCTATATGTAAGAGTAACTCATGCCAAATCCTCCTTAAAGAGGCAGGTATAAATAAGAAACCTGTGGCAATATAACAGCTTGAATGGCCAGGTTTCTCTATGGAGTATAGAGGATTGGTAATCACTATGGAATTTCCTCTTTTTTTGAAAAAGAAAAACCACTTTACCGACCTTCACACCAGCATCTCCAAAGGCCGCGGGCGCTGTTTGCGTGCTGCTGTCAGAGCGAGCAGAAGCCACGCGGAGACACCCCGGGCCAGATGCTCACCCCTGGGCAGGCGGGCTGCGAGGCCATTGACTTACTTACGTCCACCTGTTTTGTGTTTTTCATTCCAACAAGACTCCCTGTCTGTCAGGCGAGGCTGTGCGGAAAAATGCGGCCAAGTCTGAAGCACGTTTCCAAACTCAGGCTCTGTCTTCTGTTCTCATTTAATCATTGACTGTAATTTTCTATCCAAGAAATAAGCGAAGAAGATGTGCAGGGAAAGTGGGTTCTGGACTGAAGGGAGGCCGTGCGCAACAGTGAGTACAAATGAGAGAGAGAGAGAGAGAGAGAGAGAGAGAGAGAGAGAGAGAGAGAATGAATCTTATTTAAGACCATGGTTTCTGCCCGGGGGAACATATTCCTCATCCCACGGAGAAGGGTGCTGGCGTGGGTGCCATGGTAACACGTGGAGAGCGTCCCTACCTTACCCATGACTATCCTGAGAACCTCATAAGGTATTCAGCCCCCAAGGAAGCCCAAGATAGTTCAAGCTAAGTCACAGCGGTTCTCAACCTGTGGGTCGCGACCCCTTTGGCGGTTGAACGACCCTTTCACAGGGGTCGCCTAAGACCATCCTGCATATCAGATATTTACATTACGATTCATAATAGTAGCAACATTTATGAAGTAGCAACGAAAATAAATTTATGGTTGGGTCACAACATGAGGAACTGTATTTAAAGGGCCAGAAGGTTGAGAACCACTGAGCTAAGAGATATTAAAGACTTGTTCAAGGTCATTTGGTCAGCAAGTGACCAAGTTTGGATTTGAGCCTTAACCTGTCTGACCCCAAACGCAGCCTTTCTCCATGTTTTACCACTAGATGAAGCAATCCCGAACCTTCTGGGGGCCAGGCCCTGTCCCTGGTACCGTGGATGTGGAGGAAAGGCATTCCCATGGGGTTGTATGGGAGGCCCGTGGCCCTTTCCCCGGCATCTGGGGACGTGGGTGGGGATCCTCCTGGACAGCCCTTCCTTGTAGCTGCCCCGAGGCGGGCAGGGTTTTCTCCGCCCTTTTCTTTCTTTCAATGTATTTTTATTGATATCAGAGAGGAAGGAAGAGGGAGAGAGAGATAGAAACATCGATGAGAGAGAATTATTGATTGGCTATCTTTTGGGGATTGAGCCCACAACCCGGGCATGTGCCCTTGAGTGGAATCAAACCTGGGACCCTTGAGCCCACAGGTTTGAATTATTAATTTATAAAATCTCATAAATTTATATTATTAATCTCACTGACGCTCTACCCACTGAGCCAAATCAGCTAGGGTTGCCCTTTTTTTTCATCGGTGCTATTACCCTCATTTGTCTCTGCAACATGGGGTCTGGCCCTGGTCTCTGGCCTGGCAGCGGCTCGCGGCCCCTCGCAGCACCTCACTGCCCCACTCCAGGCCGCCTTCGCCCGTGTAAATGCCGCTGACGGGCTGTGGATTGCTCCAGGCCTCAGTTGTGATGGGTGTGGAGGGACCTGCTAAGTTGCTCCCGACAACTGTGTGACTTGTTCCATCTCCGGGCCCAGCCTGAAGCCACCGGCTCATAACACACCTTCCCACCCACAGGGCGAGGAGAGAAAGGCAATCATGTCAGATCCTGAGAGGTGAAAACTGCCTGCTTGCTCCCCCTCCTCACTGCCCCCCCCCCGGCCTTTTCTGGCCTCCCCTGAGGTGACCATGGTTTCAGGTTTGGGAGGGCCACTCTGGGGCTCAGCTACCTGGGGATGGGGGGAGAGGGGAGGAGGGGAGTGTGTAGGTGATGGTGTCTCTTCCCAAAGAAGGCGAGTGTCTAAAACTGCCCCCTTGGGGAGAGGGCGGGTGTTTTATTTTAAGGGAATTTTGTGGGCTTGGGCTGTGGTTAAAATCCCGCTGGAACACAACCTGAGTTTATTGGGAGAAAAGCTGTAATGGGGGCTGAGGCTCACGTGGTTTGGGGGGTCTCCTCTGAGCAGACAGCAAGCAGACCCACTCCCTCCTTGCACATCCTGGGCTTCAGGGTAGACTTGATACCTGGGCCCCAGCAACGGTGGTGGTCACACTCATTCATTCATTCATTCACTCATTCATCACCAAATCCTTCCCCTGCGCCTGCTGTCCGAGCCCCGGGCTCTGGGCTGGGCCAAGGCAGGCGCTGCCCCCATGAGGTGTCTGACTGTGGCTGCTGACATGAGCGTGAATCAGATATTCCCACAGATCTGTGTCTGCGGGGGAACTGGGACGAGGCCATGAAGGACGAGGAAAGGTGCAGTGGGATGAGGCGGGACCCCGTTTGGGTTGGGCAGCAAGGTGCTGGCCTCTCTGAGGAAGGGAGCCGAGTTCCCCGGGACTCGAGTGGGGGTACGCGGTTAGGAGGAAGGAAGAACAGTGAGTGAGAAGGAGCAGGAACGGGACAGAATCTGCTTCATTTGAGGGTCGGGAGGGAGGCCCGAGTGAAGGCCAGGCTGGCTCCCCAAGGCAAAGCACATGGAACATTCTGGAACTTGAAGATGGCCAAGACCAGCGGGAGGTGGCCTCCCCTCGGTGCTTCCCTCTGTGGCAGTCGCTCTACCCCAGACGCTTGGGCTCACTCCCTCTCCACCGATCCTGCTGTTGACATGATCTCAGGACATTGGCTTAAATTTTAAAAAAAGAGCAAAAAGTGAAGGCTCCTACTCTGTAGCTGTGAGGGCAGGGTGAGCAGGGTGTGGCCTGTGTCCCCGGTGCTCACAGAGCCCTTCAACTGCCCCCACAGAACCGTCTGCAAGACCCAGAGATCAGGGCCCGAGAGGGGACACTGGGAATTCACACACACCACGTGGCCACCCGGGGAGGTGGAGAGGGGGTGGGGGGCAGGGGGTCTTCCTGGAGGATGAGGGTTTCTGCAGGTGAACCTGGCAGAAGGCAGAGGGAACCCCCCCGGAGGCAAGTCCCTGTCCTTCTCCAGGGAGCTCTGCTTCTCAGGCCTGAAGGGAGTCAGAGCAGGAGGAGCCTCCTGAGGACCTGGCTCCTCAGCGGAGCCCTCACTCCTGGGCCAGGAGGTGGCTCCCCTCTGGCTGGTATTTCCCTCCCGCTGGGGAGCAGCCTGTGATTTCACAGAGGAAGGGAGAGGGAGAGAGAGAGAAACATCAATGATGAGAATCATTGATCTGCTGCCTCCTGCATGCTCCCCACTGGGGATCGAGCCCACAACTTGGGCCTGTGCCCTGACCGGGAATAGAACCGTGACCGCCTGGTTCCTAAGTCGATGCTCAACCCCTGAGCCATGCCGGCTGGGCTAGAGCGGACAGACAAGCAGATCACTCTGTCTGTGCCTCAGTTATCATATTATAAGCCCATCAATCCCCACTTTACCCTGTGGGACCAAAAATGGGAAGCCCCGGGTTACACCAGCAGCTCAGTGGATTGAGCTGCAGCTAGACCCAGGCTGCTCCATTGACAGCTGACAATCCCGCGTGCGGATTCCCCAGGGTCCTGCCTGTCCTGACGGGGGACTGGGGCTAGGAGGTTAATCCCTGGCCTTTCACGCAGCTCCTAGAGGACTTGGACCTCTCAGGCTCTGTGCTGGCCGAGGATGTATCTCCTAGTATTTCCCTTGTGCCGTGAGCAGCCACTGAAGCAGAGTGTGTCCTCCAGGTCCTCGAGCCCCATTTCACAGATGGGAAAACCATCCCTGGAGGGCAGGGGTGGGGAGGGGAGTGGGTTTGCGAAAGAACCCAGCCCCAGAGGGAGCTGGCGGCCGAATCCTCGGTGGCGGGCGCAGGCAGCGCTTCCACTCGGCTGCCTCGGCCGCACTCCGCAAGCCCAGCTGATAATTGCTCATTATGTGCTTAATCTGGGCACAGCCGGGCCTGGCAGCGGAATTAGATCACATCAAAGCGAGCACTTCAAAGGGGCAGAAAGCTGGCCTCCGGGTAATTAGCAGAGGGCCTTTCTCTCCTGCCTGGGACAGTTGGAGGGGTTTCGGGCAAGGTCCAAATGGTACCAAGTGAAGCTCAGAGTTGTCAACTCTGCTGAACTTGGACAGGCAAGGCCCATGACTTCGTGTGTGTGTGTGTGTATGTGTGTGTGTGTGTGTGTGAGATAAACTGTTCAGGCCCTCTACTGCCTGCCTGGCCCAGATGCCCTGGTCAACTGATGTCCCCAGCTTCCCTGGAACCCCGTGTACCCTCTCTTTTTAGACTGCCGTGTTCTTCTGGCAGGAGGTGGAAGAAAACATACACACACACACACACACACACACACGTTCATCACCATCGGGACCCAGAAATCAAAGCTGAAAGAAGGTGACACAATCTTGCTTGTGCATAGAGATGCTGGGACCTATGTCACCATGACTCAGTTTCCCTAGTTGCCTATACAGAGGTCCCTTAGGTGTCAGCCCTGGCTTGGAAAGTATTGGTTTCACCCATCGAAGTGGAAATGAGGGGTGCAGGGGGGGTGGGGCAACAGACCTGAGAAAATCAATGGACCGGCTTGGTTGCTTAGCGAGACCCGCTTCTCCCTCGCCCGCTGGAGGGGACAGGCAAGGTGATGTTATGTCTCGAATCCCATTTGCAGGCGCCTCTCACCCAGCCAGGTATCCCACCAGCACGGCGTGGATGTGCAGAAAGTGCTAAGAGACGTTATAATGGAGTCTGGTGCCACTTCTCGATGGCCTGTGGGGCACTCAGGCTAACAGGCCCGAACGGGGTTGATATATGAGAAGAAACGGTGCTGAACTGGCCAGCGGGGGACAGAAACCCTTTGCGCCTCTGGCCGGGCGAGCGCGGATTCAAGGACTGCTTGGTGCAGGGGAAAGCACATAGTTCCTCATTCCTGCTGTAATAAAAGTAACAAAGTTTCACTGGCTTGAGAGTTTGGAAAAGGATTAATCTTACCCATCTCTTAACCATATTTAAGTAACGGGTATCTTAAGTAATGAGGTTACTAAAGTGGCAGACACCCCCCCCCCCCCCATTGGCTCAGTGGTTGAGCATCGACCTACGAACCAGGAGGTCACGGTTCAATTCCCAATCAGGGCACATGCCCAGGTTGTAGGTTTGATCCCAGTAGGGGGCATGCAGGAGGCAGCTGATCAATGATTCTCGCTCATCATTGATGTTTCTATCTCTCCCTCCCTCTCCCTCCTCTCTCTGAAATCCATAAAAACATATTTAAAAAAATATAAAGTGGCAGAACTCTGAGCCAGATAAGGAAGGCGTGCTCAGATATTGAACAAAATCCATCAGACAGGGGAGGAGGGGATCACGGTAAACAGGGCATTGTTTTCAATGGAAATAAACCATCTCCCTTTGATCCTTGAACAACCTGGGCTTGAACTGAGTTTGAACTGCACGAGTCCACTTATATGCGGATGTTTTTCAACTGACCCATGCAGTTCAATTGGCCACAGTTCAAGAGTCAAATGAAAATTGAAAGCCACGTATGTGGGGGCCTGATAAGTTATAAGAGAAATTTTTACACTGCAATTGGCCAGCACCCTAACCCCGTTATACTAGTAGTTGCTGATAATGCAGACTTTGGTCTAATATTGTCTTTATAATTTCTGGGCATGGAACTTTCTTGTATCAGTGATATTGCCAATATTGGGAAATCAATGATTTAGTCTCTACCACTTCAAGAGTTGGTAGAGAGTGGGCATTAATACACCCAGAAAAGGGATTCTTGCGCCCAGGAACAAACCCAGACACTGTTGCTTCTAAAATGATTTAATTCAAGGCTAACTCTAATGTCCTTTTAGGAAGCTCTGCCCCTGGTTTCAGGCTCTCTGTCCTACAGTTGTCCCTGTCCTCACATGCCCTGTCCACCTTTCATGATTCGAGAGCCCGTGCTGAAGACATGGGCCTCTAAAATGACCTCACAGTGTACCCACCGCCTTCTGATCCTCGGGTGTGAATATACCACATACCTGCTCAGTGATCCCTCGGTCTGTACGTTAACCCTATCGGAAACCACAAAGGGCGCTTCTGGGGATGGAGTGGCCTCATGGACCAAGGAGACATTAGACCAGGGTTTGAGCCTGTCACTGACCAGCTAGCTGAACTTGGGCAGGTCAGCCTCAATTTCATTGTCTCCAGAATGGGTGTGGGGTAGAATATGTGGCTGAGTTTGGTATGAAGCCATCTGGTCTGAGGATGTTCCCATGACCCTTTGCCTCCCCCACATATGGACACTGAGGTGTTTGTCTACATGCCTTTCTCCCTCTTCAGCTCAGCTCCTAAGGACAAGATCTTCTGAGTCTTGAAGCAGAGTGTCTGGCACACAGTAGGTGCTCAATAAATGCTTAGCAAACAAAGGAGTATCTACTTGGCCTACCTTGAAGAGTGGAAGCATACACGGATTAATGGGTACAATCAGGACTGACTAAATAATCTGGGCCCAGTGGAAAATAAAAATAAATGCTTGTTCAAAAATTATCAAGAATTTGAAGACAGAAACGACAGAGCACAGAGACAAGTGCAGGGCCCTTCTGAGCACGGGCCCTGTGCACCGCCATGCCCCCCGTGCTCATAAAACTGCCCTGACACTGTAAACTTTGTCATGAGTGGTGTATATCAGTCTGCTCGGGCTGCCACAGCAGAGTCCCAGGACTGTGCACCTTAAACAACGAAATGGATGTCCTCGCAGTTCTGGAGGTCGGAGGCCCAAGCTCACCTGGCTTCTGAGGCCTCTCTCGTTGGCTTGCAGATGGCCATCTTCTCCCCGTGTCTTCACATCCTCTTCCCTCCATGTCTGTGTCCTCACCTAACAAGGACACCAGTAAGAACAGATTAGGGCTGGTTTTAATGACTTCCTTTTAACTTGATGACCTTTTTAAAGACCCTGTCTACAAGAAGGACCATTTTCTGAAAGACTTGGGGTTAGGACTTCAACATATGGGTTTTGGGGAGACACAATTCAGTCCATAATAAGCACCATCAAATATCGATGCTGTGAAGGTCATCATTTTGAGCTTGGCTTCAACCACATGCACTGCAGCCCTACCCTGTAAAGATTTGTGTGACACCCAGTTTTTGCTGATTATAAAGAAAAGGCTAAAGAAGGAGAGCCCGCCATGTGTCCTGCCATCCAGGGGTTAATGTTTTGAGGTACATTCTTTCTGCCTGTTTTCAACATGTGCACATCTTGATGGTACCAACTGAGATGGCACCATTTGGCACCTTCCTTTTTTTAGTTAATCACTTCTCCCTCTCCCACCCCACTGAATCCGTGGAATCAGCTTTTGGCATTTTCACGGCGGCATATGAGCTTCCAAATGCATCCTCAGTTCTCAGATGCTGAAGTCACATCCCCAGATAGGCTGGTCCCTCTCCAGCCTGGGCGACCCCTCACAGGAGGCCGCCCCTGAAGACACCTTGGGGTGCACAGAGCACAGGATGACGAGCCCACCCGACTCTGCCAGCCAGGGCATTTCCTGACGCGTGATTGGGTCGGAACGTGGAGCAGAAGGGAGGGTGTGAAGAATAGGATCGTGGCTTCAAGGGGAGGGGGGGTCTCCATCTGTCCTCCGTGGTTTCAGAGCTAATTATTGTGGATGTGATGGCTCAGCATTCATTCCTCATATAGTTCCCTCAAGAAAGAACCATTTAGTCCACCAATTACTTTATCTCTTTTTAGGGACACTTTCCTTAATTGCAAAAGAATCTAAAAATACAATTGGCGGACTTGATGTGGGCAGTATCTTGTTTAGAAAGTTAGGCTGGGAGAAAAATGCAATTAAATTGTCAAAATAGAATTGTTTCTCAGATTTAATTTCAAGTGGCTCATTCCCGTTGACTTTTCCTGGTTTTGGAGTTAAAAGCAAAGAAAGTTACCAGGACAACTGCGAGTTACGGGATGAAGACATTAGGCTCCCAGCGTGGGCTGCTGCTCTTAAAGTCACTTTGGTTTAAGTAACACAATCTGATGCTCAATTTCTGAGGTACCTGAAGCAAAGAATTAGCCAGTTTGGGGCACCGTGGGCCATTTTTATTAAAGAAATACACTCTGAACTAAATCCCCCCATCCAAACAGTTCCACTCCCCTAAAGGACCCAGCATGCATCCTCTCAGGTGTGCAAGAGCAACGTGGACTGTTGCACGTACAAATATTAGTGATGAGAACACCCAATCCCACCCAAAGAGCAAGGTGTGTGTGTGTGTGTTTGAATGTGTGTGAAACGTGGGTTTCTGTTGCGTTTGGGTGGCTCTTGGCTTCTTTATATGTAGAATTGAAGGCTCTTCAAAACAGAATGAGCCAGGTGAGAAGTGGCCCCTCCACACTGGGTGGTTATGGAAATGCCACTGATTCTGGAAACGTGGATGAGCCACTGATTTGGAGCGTGGGCTGGGCTCCTGGGAGCTGGAGGTGGATGTAGCGTGGTTTCTCTCCGCAAGGAGCTCAGGCATATCAGGGAGGCAGATCATTTTGATGGCATGTCCTCAGCATGGAGACAGAGGTAGCGAAGAGTAGCTGAGAAGCCACTAAAGAGGGAGGAACCCCCCGGGTGGCTGCACAGATCTGCTAGGCCTGTGGTCGGCAAACTGCGGCTCGCGAGCCACATGGGACTCTTTGGCCCCTTGAGTGTGGCTCTTCCTAAGCCTTAGGAGTACCCTAATTAAGTTAATAACAATGTACCTACCTATAGAGTTTAAGTTTTAAAAATTTGGCTCTCAAAAGAAATTTCAATTGTTGTACTGTTGATATTTGGCTCTGTTGACTAATGAGTTTGCCGACCACTGTGCTAGGCCGAGGCAGGACAGCACAATGCAATTCAGCAAACACGCAGTTGTCTCCTGTGCTCGGGCACAATCCAGACAGAGGCTCAGCCCAGAGGCTGCGCTCTGAAAGCTGTGGCCAATGAAGGAGAGGAAATGAAAATTAAAAAGTGAGCACGGGGTGGTAGGTGCTCCAGAAATGTTTGGCAAAAATGAATGAAATAAAATGTAAAATAGATGAATACTGAACGCTGCAAAGAACGTCAAGACGGTTAAGACATGGCCAGGTTCCTGTCCTTGGATGAAGGGAGTGAGGACCGGTGGGGAGAGGGGCTGTATCCCTTTATCAAGCCATTTTTTTTATAGCATTTTCCTTTCAATTTTAAAAAAAATAACGCATGCTTAGCAGGACACAGGATCACGTAGTATTCCTGCCAAAAATGCATAACCTGAATCTAATCATAAAGAAACACCAGACAAACCCAAATTGAGGGGCATTCTACAAAAAATAACTGGCATATAATCTTAAAATTGTTGAGGCCTAGAAAAAGGCTAAGGAACCGTTCCGGATTAAAGCAAACTACAAATGAATTTTCTGATTTTGGCAAGTATTCATTCACATATTTAGGGATAAGGAGCTTCAATGGTAGATGGAGAGAGAGGAAGGGAGGGGATATCAGACGAGCAAATGGGGTCAAATGTAATCATTCAGGGAATCTGTGTCCAGGCTTTCTGGAAGTTTCCTGTACTGTTCTTGCAACTTTTCTGTAAGTTTAAATCAACAAATAAAAAGTAAAACAAAACAAAACTAATTTTAGAAATGGCCTCTTACAGCTGTGTGACCTTGAGCAGGCAACCGAACCTCTCTGCGCCTCGATTCCTATCTTTAAAATGGGAACGTAATAGTGCCAACTCCACCAGATGATGGTGACGACTGAGAACATCACATGCGTTCGAGGCTTATCGCACAGTGGTTAGCGATGATACTTGTGGCCTTCGGTATTATCACTCATATTTGCACAGGTAACAGATCACACTGCTCTTGCACACCTGAGGTCATGCGTGCTGGGCCCTTTAAGGGAGTAGAACTGTTTGGACGGACACGCACACTACGCAGCAGGCATCCTTTACATCATTTACACGCCCACACAGCCGTTGTAGGACAACTCTCCCCGTTCCCCGGGCCCGGGGCTGGGCCACCCTGGCCAGCACAGCTCGCATGCGTTTCCCTCTTGCTCCCCACACACCCGCTCCCCTTCGCACTTCATTACCTTTGATCCATCTGGTTATCGAGGCAAAGTTCTTCCCTCCCCTTCAACACCGTCTCCCTCCTCGCTGCCCACCCCAGCTCTCAGCAGCCCATAATCTTCTTATCACACTTCATCCGTCCGCTTCTGTCTCCGGGCCCTGTGCTTCCCCCGTTCACTCCAATTTTCTTTTTGAAGCTCCCTCCTTCCCCCCCTTATTGTCTTCTCACTCACTCCATCATTGTAAGTCTGGCCTCTCTGAGCCTTTCTCTTCCACACCCTGGAAGGTGCAAGAATCTCTCTTCCAGCTCTTTCCCGGGCCCCGGGCTCAGCTGGCCCGATGAGTCACGCAGCTTTCCTGGCCGAAGTCCGGCTTGGATCCCACCTGGGCTGTGTAGAGTGTTAAAGGGCCAGCAGGCTACTCCTAAGCAAAACAGCTTCCACTTATGCCAACGTGCTCCCTGCATTATCTCACGTTGTGGCATGGTGGGTGCTACCGTTGTCCTAATTGTATCAGTGACAACACGGAGGCTGGAGAGGCCAAGGCACTTGGCTAAGGTTACAGACGAGCAAGTGGTGGAGCAGGGATTTCATCCTGAGTGCGCCTGACTCCAGACCCCTTGTTCATCACCCGGGGCAAAGCCCCATGGTCAGATGTTGGAACAATCAAGGGTTTGGTTCTCCCTGTTCCCTGGGCATGAATTAGCCATTCATGGAAGTTGGGTAAGAAAGGAACACATCTCACCTCAGAGGCGCCCTCCTTCTAAAGCAGTGGTTCTCAACCTTGGCTGCACATTAGAATCACCTGGGGATCTTTTTTAAATCCTGATTTCTGGGCCTCATCCTCTGGAAATTCTGTCTCTTTGTTATGGGGTGGGGCCACAACATTAGTAACAAATAAACAAAATTTCCGGAGGATGAGGCCCAGAAATCAGGATTTAAAAATGATCCCCAGGTGATTCTAATGTGCAGCCAAGGTTGAGAACCAATGTTCTAAAGCCATCCCTGACATCTTGCCTCCTCCCGCCCTGTTACTTAAATCATTCCCACCTGTTTGCATGATTGTGGTTATTTACCTGTCTCTTTCCCCCCTTTTCCTGGAGGTTACTCGGCACATGGCATATCGTAGGAGTTCGATAAAGGGTTAGGACATAAATGATCGACTGGAGACGATGGTAAAATAATCCAGGGGAAAAGTCCCACCTCCTCCTCACCCCAGTCGGCTTGGTTGTATCAGCCAGAAATTCACTCCTGGGAATTCCCCAGGGCAGGCCCCATAGGTGGGTCACTCAGTGGCCACCCCCTCATCCAAGTCATGTACTCTGGGGAGTCCTCACTCCTAGTCTGGGAGTCAACCCGAACAATATAGGGCTTGTGAGCGAGAGAGGAAGGGGACCACCATTGCCGTGGGCCGTGGGGCCCTGAGGGAACTGTGTGTATTTGGGTCAAGTTTCCTGATGGGGTGGCCTTCCAGCCCATTGGGTTTTCCCAAGGAGGAGGTCATCGGTGTGGCTTCATATACAAATGATGCCGACAGCTAAGAGCAGTGAGCCAGGCCCTATTCTTGCTCATGTCCACCGTCTTACTTAATCCTCACCACACCTATCTGCATCATTATACTTATTTTCACAGACTAGGAAACTGAGAAGCAGAAGTCAAGTGAGCTGCCCAAAGTCAATTAGCCAAGAAGGATCAGAGTGGAATTCAAAGCTAGCTTGGTCCAATGCAAAGCCCCAAGGAAGAAACAAATAGCTTGGACTTAAGGCACCGGCCATGTTAGCCAGCCTACTGGTGCTCAGATCCCAGCATCCTTAGAAAGAGGCCACGGGGCAGGGCTGGGTAGCAGCGCCGCAGCCACCCTCGCTGGGATGGGTCCCTGTCGCAGTCTCCTCCCCAGCTCAGTCCACGCAGAGGTTACTTTCTTGGCACCTGCTGTGTGCCAAGGAGTGAGCAGGTCATATCAAAAAACGTGGTCTTTGCCCTCGGCCGACTGTGGGCTGGAGGAGGAGGTGACAGAGAAGTATGAGGACAAAGGGGCGTGTCATCACTGCTGGGAGCCCAGAGGAGAGAGGAGCACATTCCAAGGCAAAGCTTCTGGGAACAGGTGGCAGGTGCCAGGGAGACCATGGCTTCTGGACGCCACAACTTGGAGGCTTCATGTCCAGAGAAGGGTGACATTGGGAGGATGACCCACAATTTAAAGTCTTCCTTTTAACAGCTCTCCCCTGATGCACTGTGGATGGGGCAGTGATTATGGGCTCTTACTAAGGGTAGACTAGTTTACTCAGGGTAAACTAGTGCCTCAGTTTCTGCATCTGTAAATTGGGGTCAATACCAGTCATCCTCACATATAGGGCTTGGCACACAGCGACCAGTCATTAAATCAAAGCGTTACCACCATCATCATCCACCGTTATTTCTGGAGCCAACATCCTGGTAGGAGGAGGAAGGCTAGTTGCTCAGGAAGAACCCCAGCCTCCTCTTCCTTCACCAAGCCTCTTGCACCCTCCACGGCACATTTCTGCCTCAGTTTCCTCTTTAGCTACCCTCTGGAATGGCAGGGTGGATGTGTGTTCTCCATACAGGGCTCTGTGTGAGAGAGCAGAGCAAAGAGGAATGGCACACAGAGCACCAAAGACTGGCAGCCTCGCAGCCAAGAGGAATCTGGCTTTAGGAGAATTGTATCATCTTCAATGAATCAGAGCTCAGCTCTGTCACTTAGTAACTGGTGACTTCAGATGCCTTATCATTTCCAGCAGCCTCAGTGTCCTCTTAGCTCAGAGGCATTGAGGAGCGCACATGGGCTCTGCATGTCCATTTCGGACACGGTGCATTGCACACGGAAAGCCCTTAGTGGGGTAGCTGCTATCTGCTCCCTTCTCCCTGAAACAGGAACCGCATTTCTTGTCTCTGCCTCTCGCTGGCTTTTCAGAACCTACTTGGCAAATCTGCACATTGGGATGTTAAGGATATTTCTTGGTAGAAACATCACAAAAAAACCTGATCTCATCTACCAGAGGGCTAGGGGCCAGGGTTGGGTAGACAGCAGGGCCGCCTAACTTGGCTGGAGTTGTACAATATGAAGTTCCAGGGCATGGCTGTTAATTATACAGTGGGGCCTTGACTTACGAGTGTCCCGACTAACAAGTTTTTCGAGATACGAGCCGTCTCTCGGCCGATTTTTTGCTTTGAGTTGCGAGCTAAAATTTGGGTTACGAGCCAGCTTCAGATACCCCACCGCTAGTTGGTGCAGCGAATGTCACAGTGAATGCCCAGCATCACGTGTCTCACTCGTTCACTTTAAGATTTGACATACGAGTAATTTGAGTTACGAGCTCTGTCACGGCACGGGACGAATTAAACTCGTAAGTCAAGGCCCCACTGTACACTTAAATGGCACTCACAATGGACTATAATAACTCTATGGGGCAGGTACAGTTTCTAGGAAATGTGTCCTTTTTTTCTGGGAGAAACAAATATATAGCAAACCTCATTTTTGAGCCCCACCATTTGGAATTTGCTAGCTACCTGGGGGCGGGGGGAGGGAGGGCCTCTGTGAAGCTTAGATGACATCATGAATGCAACATGCTAAACACACAGTAGGTTCCTAAGAAATAGCTGTTTTCCACCCCTTTTCCTTTTGTCTATAGAAAATGGGTTTTTTATACCCATATACCGTATAATTAGAATGATAGGCACTTTTCAACGTGGGTAAGGCATACATTTCAATCACTTTGGAAACACCCATTCAGGCACAATTGCTGGGCTAATTATAAATCCCTCTTTTTCATTCATTAAGCCAGAGTCCCCGAGGGCCCCCACAAAGGTGTGCTCTGTTGGACTAATTCAAGGCCCTCTGTGTTTGGCAGACCTCCTTTGTCATTCTGGTGTTGGGGGACAGGCCTAACAGGTGTCTTATAGCTCAGCTGGGTCATATCAGGTTCTTCCTGAAAATGCTTAAATTTCAGAAAACATGCTTTGGCTCACACGAAAGCCAACTCCATGCGAGGCGAAGATGCTGTAAGGGGCATCTTGAAACATGAGCGAGCAGTCGGATAAAATGTATCTTTCTTTAATGTTGGTCCAACTTGGAGATGCTTGGCTGTTTACTGATTTTTAAAATGTTATCTCTTTGGACAAAGTGAGGGTTCCCCTTGGGATGGGCCCCTGAGGGTGAAAGCTCTCCACTGGGAGCTGTGTTGGTGGCTTGAGATTTTATTCTGAGTTGTCTACTTTTAGAAGAAGTAATAACATCTTTGTGACATTGGATAGCAAATGTTTCAAATACCATTTCAACACCAAACGGTATGATCCATGAAAGAAAGGAATGGATAAAATCAAAAGGAAGAACTTCTGCTCTTCAAAAGATAGTTAAGCAAAATTTCTAAAAAAGCGCAAAACAGCAACAACACCAAAGCCCCACAACACATTAGGAAGAATATTTGCAAATCCCACAACTAATAAAGGGTTCGTATCCAAAATCCATACAAGGAACTCTCAAACCTCAATAGTGAGAAAACAAAGTACCCATTTTTAAAGAAATGGGCAACATATTTTAATAAAAGCTTCACCAAAGAAGACAATTATTCAGCAAATAAGCTTATGAAAGACGCTCAAAATCATTAGTCATCGGGGAAATGCAAATTAAAACCACAATTTAGAAACTACAACACACTTATTAAAAAGGCCAAAAAAAAAAAAAACCAAACACACACACACCACCAACAACACTGAAAATGCCAAGTGTTGGCAGAGATATGGAGAATTTGATCTCATACGTCGCCAGGGGAATACAACATGATACAGGCACTTTGAAAAACAGTTTAGCAATTTCTTATGAAATTAAACATACACTCCCCATACGACTCAACAATCCCACTCCCCGGTATTTACCCAAGTGACGGAGAAGCTTATGTGCACACAAAAACCTGTATGAGGATGTTCACGGGGGCTTTAGTCATCATCACCAAAGCTGAAAGCCACGCAGGCATCCCTCGACCGTGGAGGGGGTCACCTGTGACCGATCCACACAATGGGCTGTGCTTTAAAGGTGTGGCAGGTGACGTCACTCATGATGTCACAGGAATATCACGATGTCTCAATGACGTGATGGCATGAGAGGGGCGCTTCACCTCTGGTATTCTTCCCTCAACCCCATCGTTTCACTACGAGAAAACTATCAGGCAAACCCAAATGGAAAGCCATCCTCCAAAACACCAGATACTTCTCAAAACTGTCAAGGTAGTGAAAAACAAGAAAAGGTTGAGAAATGGCTACCTTTTTTTGTGGAATAGAAAAAGAAGGCATTCGGGCGGGGCAATGGGGGAACCCCGTTAAAGCCCAGAGTGGAGTTCAGAGTCATACAGAGATCCTGGTTCCTCCCTTCAGACAGGGGTGGTGAAAATTATAACATAATTCACGAGCCATATAAAATGACCCACTTAAAAATCAGCCCGCTATGTTTGGGCAAACATTTAATTAACTCACCCCTAATGCCTGGCAGGGCCTTATACGGCCCTCGGGCCGAACGTTCCCCGCCCCTGCTTTAGACGGATGTGCGTGGTAATGTATGATGGTCACATTAGTGAAAATTGACACCTCGGGAAGGGTACATGGGAACTCTACACTCTTTGCAACTTTTCTGTAAATCTAAATTATTCCAAACAAAAAAAATATTAAAAACCAAGTATGTCAGGCAACATAGCAAGCACTCAATAAATGATGACCATTGCTACTCTTGGGAGGAAAAAGCATCGGTAGAAAACGCAAATTACAAAACTTCAACCTCACGTTGCGTTAGGGTTCATGCGGTCAATTGCTCTTACAAATGTCATTTCAGATATCAGTCTCCACAGATTAGAGCTGGGAGGGAAGGAAGTATATCTGGCCACCCCCCTCCGTTTCCAGATGAAGAAATAGAAGTGGGAGAAAAAGAAGCAAGAAGAGGAACAATAATGATCATTGAAATAACAGGAAGACTGTTTTAAAAAGTAATAATAAACAATAATAAATGACACCCGCTGTAACTCGGGCACTGTTCCCGGCGATGTGCCCATTAGCTCACTTATAACGACCCTGCAGGATACATTCTATAAGAGTCTCTATTTTCCGAGGAGGAAGCTGAGGGACAGAGAGGCTCAGTACCTCTCTCAGGGTCACACAGCTTGCAAGGCTGAGCCTTGAACTCAGGAAAAGGAAAGGAACTTGGATTCATTCAGCATCTACCATGACACAGGCAAGATGCCAAATGTCTCCTAAACCTTACGTCATTTCATTCTTCACTAAATTCGATGAGATCAGCACCATTATCCAAAGTCACCCATGAGGAACTCAAGGTTTACATAATTGCCCTGCCACCCAACAGGCAGGTGGCAGACCTGGGATTTGAACTTGGGTCCATTGGACCCCAGCCCTGTGTGCTCTCTACCACGCTCGCCTCCTCTCGGCACCGGTAGAACGGACCACCAAGAGCAGACTGGCGCCTCCACCTTTTCATTCACGATGTGCTCCACATTCAGGAAGGCTTCGCTTCCCTAGTCAGACATTGTCTGGTATTTTCTCTTTTACCAGCAGAAAAGACCTCTTCTATTCAGAATTCCTTAAGACTCGGAGAGCGGACCTAGGGCTTTTCAGATCCCCAGGACCCAGGATGACAACTATGTCCATTTTACAAATTTCAAAAAATTCATCCAAGACCTAGCACGTATTAACGGAGTCAGTAGGATGTTAACATCTGACAATATTAGCTGAGGCTGATGCCTGACGCTCCGGCCAACCTCTGACTGTCCGCGGCCGCGAGGGTATGAAAAGTGTTACATGTATTTAGACATATTGGGAGGAGAAGTACAAAGCGATCATCTGTTTGCATCCCCCGCCCATATGTGGCCACAAATGGAACGCATTGAAAAGGTCACCAGGGGTCAGGAGATTTAGTGAACGGGGCACAATACAGCCTTGTGGTCCACTTTATTTCCTCCTATAAAATATAGGTTGAGATAAACGAAAAATCCCTCAGATTCGGTTTTATAGCTCAAATTCATAAATTCTCTGCATTCATTAGAAAGCGATGGGCTCTCTGCACCCACTTGAAAAGCTCGCATCCCCAGGGACAGATACAGAATATTAAAAAAAAATCCTGATCAAAGAAATATTGCTTCTCCCTGCCTTTCATTGAGCAGATGTGCAATGCGTCCCGAGAAAGAAATAGAAAAATTCCTGAGTGATTTATTTGATGAACCTAGTTTTAACCGAGGTTATTGCACGCCTGATATCATGACGGGGATTATTAGTTTCCAGTTGAAAATGACCAGAGAGTCCCGTTCACTTCATCAATATGGCCCATTTATAGGTTGTCAGGGAGGCGACGCCGGGCAGCCACGGCACTTTGTCTTAGAGTTATTTCTCTATTAGATGGCTGCTGTCTTTATCATGAAGACTTCTCGCTATTTAAGAAAACCCAGACCAGAAAGATATGTCTGCTCCCTCCCAGCGTTTAAGACATTAAAAGCAGATGCATCACTTAGAAAAATGAGTCTTTTATTCAAAAGCCCCGCTACCACAGAAGAAGGCATTTGCCACAGAAAAAATGCAAACAAATACTATGCCCCTCTCCCCCCAAAACCTCACTTTTTCTAGGGAGAAAGTTGACTTTTGCTTTTGCTGAAAAGAACACTTTGTATAACCCAAGGATTCCCAGATTTAGTAAAGCAACAAAATTATGTTTACAGTTAAGTTTGGGGGCAGGGAAGCTCTATATGGGATTGCCAAGTAATCTCATTAGTATCCCTCCACAAATGTATATATTGTCTCCGTAATTCTATGGAGAAAGGACATTTTCATGCACACACACACAATTTTTTTTAAAAAATATATTTTATTGATTTTTTTACAGAGAGGAAGGGAGAGGGATAGAGAGTTAGAAACATCGATGAGAGAGAAACATCGACCAGCTGCCTCCTGCACACCTCCCACTGAGGATGTGCCCGCAACCAAGGTACATGCCCTTGACCGGAATCGAACCTGGGACCTTTCAGTCCGCAGGCCGACGCTCTATCCACTGAGCCAAACCGGTTTGGCCAATTTTAAACAACATAGACATTGAAAAAGAATGCAATCGCCCTATCCAGTGTTGTTCAGTGGTTAGAGCATCGTCCCAGGGGCCAAAGGGTCTCGGGTTTGATTCTCGGTCAAGGGCATGTACCTTGGTTGCAGACTCCATCCCTGACTGATGTGTCTCTCTCACATCGATGTTTCTCCCTCTGTCTCTTCCTCCCTCCCTCCTTCCCTCCCTCTCTCTCTCCCCCCCTCCCCCCCGGTTTCCTCCCCCCATTCTCTCTAAAAATCAATAGAAAAATATCCTCAGATGAAGATTTTAAAAAAAGAAAAGAAAAAGAACACAACCTCAGGTCAGTCTTTCTCGCTAGGAGAGAGGCCAAGGTGCTCGCTCCACAGACCAAAAGAGGTGTGGTTACTGCTCAGCCCTGGTCTGCAGATGGTCCTCAGAAACCAGTGGAAAATCCGGTAAAATCTGTGAGGAGCGACGCTGATGAGGGGTGGAAACTGCTTGTTCTGAAAGTTTTTATAACTCTGTAACACTTGTCCTAATTGTCACAGCAGTGACAGGAATAGTGCCAGTAAGAATAATAAGTAGGTACTATTTATTTATTAAGTATATATTAGATGTCGGCTTCTTGCTCTATGCTTGACATGCTGGTTTTTGTTCTTGCAACAACTTGTCAGTATTATTATTGCCACTGGACGGACAGGCAAGTGTGACCCAAGGGCACCGGGTGGTCAATGATGGGGCTGACAGTCCACTGCAAGGCCCAACCAGAAGCCAGCGCGCTAACCAGCCCGCCTTGCCTCCTTCCGACTACGCTCCACTGGGCTTGTGTGTCTGTGGGTCCATATCTCCCACATGTGCTTGGTGTCCTGTTTTCATCTTCACATCCTCCACACACAGTGCAGTGCCTGGCCAATAGCAGACACTCAATCCCTATTTCTAAACAAACAAATAAATAAACGAAGGCTTTGAGCTTGGGAAATTTGTTTTTGAACATAGTGTGGTGTGAAGCTTAAGTGAGATCATATATGTAAAATGCTTACAACGATGCCCAACGTAACACAGGGAGCCCTTGATAGACGTGGGTGACTTCCGTGAGAAGAAATCAGCTTGGAGAAAGATGTGTGGGCTTGATCCAGTGGAGAAGTGCCGGCCTCCCTGCAGAGAAATCTTCACACGGGGCATCGTCTCCAAAAGGATTTAAAAAGTCAGAAATGATCACTCACAAGGTGGGTGCAATGGGTGGAGGGGCTAAAAGGTACAAACTTACAGTGATAAAATAAATAAGTCGTGAGGATGTAATGTACAGTATGGTGATTATAGTTAAAAGTACTGTATTGTATATTTGAAAGTTGCTAAGAGACTATCTCTCATAAGTCCTCATTACAACAGAAAATGTTCTGTAGCTATGTGTGGTGATAGATGCTAACTAGACTTTGTGTGACTGTATTGCAATATACACAAATATCCCATCAGCATGTTGTACACCTGAAACTGATATGTGTTCATTCTACTTCCGTTTAAAGAATTTCCCTTGAAAAAGAAATGACAACTTATAAAAGGTCCATACATATCACTTGGTTATGCTCTCTCTATCTCTTTTTAGTTTTTATTGATTTTTTAGAGAGCGAAGGAGAGGGAGAGAAACATTGATGTGAGAGGACAACATGAATGGGCTGCCTCCAGCACACACCCACCAGGGAGGATCAAGCCCGTAATCGGGCATGTGCCCTTGACTGGGAATCGAACTGGCAGCCTTTTGGTACACTGGGTGATGCCCAACCAACTGAGCCACATTGGCCAGAGCTGCTCTTTTTTTGCCATATAGCATTATAACATATCCTTATATTATATACATCACATATGCCATATGTGATATATATGTAACATAATGCCCCTTATATCATGGACAAAAGATTGCAAGCTAATAAAATAAAAACAAACTGCAAGCCCTTCTTGATGAAAGGATTTTTAAAACAAATCTTGTTTCCTTGGGCCCCACAAGAAAATTATAAGGGGTTGAAAATGGGGGTTCTCCTGGATATAAGAGAAATACAAACTCTTCCTTATTTGCAAAGCCGGGTTGACCAGTGCTGGTTAGAAAGAGCTCCCTGGTCTTCTCTGTGGAAAGCCTTTATAGATACAGTCTGAAGCTCCAGCTTCGAAATTAGTGTTGTAATAGGCTCCACCGTGCCGGCATTGTGAATCAGACAGCGACAGGAGCGCAGGGCCATTGCGCTATTCTCCCAGAACTTCCCCAGACATCGCCCAAGGTGGTAATGAGAAAACGATTACAATGAGACCCATTCGTCTCTGATCTCTGCACCCTAAATTACCAGGGGGCCCAGGGACAGTCCTTTCTGAGGCACCCTCTGGGACCAGGCCGGGAAGTGACATCCTTGCTGTTTCTTATTTCAGTGAGTGACACTCCCTGCCTCTCCCAGACAGATGTTTCCCTGAGCAAAGCAGCTCCGGCTGCTGAAATGATTTCTAAGTCTCTTCCATCAGCAGGATTGGGAGGACAAGGAGGCTGGCTAGCCTTCAACCCTTCAGGTGAGTAAAAAAGTGTTGAAAGTCAGGGTTACCACTATAGCAGCAGAATTCATAAATGACCAGGTTACACTGCGGATAACAACTTCATTGGATTTTGCCTTATAGAGATTACCTCAAATAAAAAGGACACGAAAAAAATTGGGATAAATAGATTTATGCTAGTTCCCCCCTCCCCCTCCCCCCCACCCTCAGCCAGGAGGAGGCTCATTTCTGGCACATGATGCCCTGTGTTTGAGCTCAATGTGATTTCAATACAGGAGCTTAGTGCCGAGAGGGAACAACCATTTTCCATCTTTGCTCACAGAGGGAGGAATGTATGTGGCTTTGAGATAATAAACAGTTAAGTATTGCTTATAATATGTTATCAGATTGACAATGTCTGCATTGAGCTTTAAAACAAGAATTTCATAGATAAATATCTATTTTAGGGACTATAGGTCCTTTAAGAGTGTCTTTTCTATAGATAATATATAGGCAAGATTATCTTCATAGATAAATATGTAGAAAAGCATAGGTTTTTTCCTAGATACATCTGTTTTCCAAAGCTATAAATCTACAGAGAGCATCTTTTTTGCATCATTCTTTATGAATCAATTCTGCAGAAAAAATCCTATAGTAGCATATTCTCTTGCCTATGCACGCTGCCTTCTTTAATTCAGGAATAACACAAGACCCCAGGTCATCTCGGCCATCCGCAAACACCCCTCAGACGAGGAGCCATTGGGTTTGACGTCTGAAACCTCACTTGGAAGAGACTGAATGAAGTTAAGGACACAAAGCTGTTGTTTGTTTTGTTGTTTTCAAGACAGTTTCAAGGCTTGATGGTTGACCAGCTTCCAGCCTTTTTACAGTAAAAAAGAGAAAGAAAAGAGGCTCTTCTTTATATTCACTCAGGCCCGAGGGCTCTTTTGTCCAAAAGCCTCATCCAGAATCAGTATCTCCTTCCTCCTGCCCCCCCCCCCCCCCGCCCCTTTCAGTTTGCTTTAAAGGCTTTTGTTGTGTTGTGTGTGTGTGTTTTTCAACCAAGGCCATTTGCACTTGTGAATGATAATGAATTGGTGCTGGTAGAAGAACTTGAACTTCTTGGGTAAAAGATGTGTTCCAGGTTTAAGTTGTCAACATTGGCATTGATCTCCAGAATGTGGCCCTAGTGACTTGATTACTGAGTCACTGTTTACTGCCAGGTCTGTCACGGAGCTGCCGGCGTGAGGTCAGATCTGAAGGAAAGAACCCGGTGACGCTCTCAGAACGGGGATCTTGTTTTGACGGAATAGCTGCTGTCTGTTGCTTTCATTGCGGGGTGGATGCCACAGAATGCGTCTGACTTCAGCCCCAGGGAAACCATGCTCAAGCTCCGTTGAAAATCGACAAATTTGATGTAGGTATCAGTGTCCTTTAAGACGACCATGCCCTTCGAGACAGAATTCTACTTCTACTTCTGCTCCGGAAGCCATAAAACATGCCCACACCGATGTGTGTCCAAGGCTGGTCATGTCAGCCTCACTTGCAACAACAAAACAACTGATGACGATCTAAATGGCCGACTTCTGGGGATTACCTCGGCAAACGATGTTGCCATCCATAATGCCGTGATTCAGAGCCAGACCTTCGAGTCATGTGCACTAAACACAGGAGCGATTCAGGGTGAAGTAAACCACGCAGTGGTTAAAAATTCAAGGAACGGTCCAGATTTTATGAGACGTTACATGTTTGTGTACCTAGAACAGCAAAAGCTGAAGGGCTTTGCCAGGGATTCCCCGGGGATGGGAGGGGAGGTATTTTTATTCATTCTTAATATTTTGCTGTGCTTCTCAAATTTTCTTCCATAACAAATATTTCTGTGATAACTACTAACAAACAAACAAAAAACAGGCAGTACATGCTTTTTTTTTTTTTTTAAACCAGCGGGGATGGAAGCCCTCGTAATGAGGCATTTACTAGAGCCAGGATCCACGGTTAAGGACAGAGCCCTGCCGACTGTGGACCCGGCTCCCAGATCTGAGAACCCGGGACCTGCACGGAGTTGTCAAGAGAAAGTCCCATCACGTGCCCATGCGGCCCCCAGCCCTGTAGGAAGGCCGCATGCGGCTTGCGAGGTTAAGTTATTAAGGGATAGACAACAATTGTCTCTACTCCAAAGTCGACATTTCGTTTCACTCGGCTCATGGCGATCTAGTTCGGTATCATTTATCACAACCGCTCATTGAAGGACCATCTCAGCGGGCTGCTTCTGCCGGCGTCCCTCTCTCCCAACGCCAGCCGACCTCAACAGCCCGGGTAAGAAATTAAATGTAATTACCTATGGACTCGCACCAGCCTCCGACGTGGAACGAGGTGTTGGGAGGCCCTTGGTCCTTGGTCCTCACTCCTCCCCAGAGTTAATTCGCCTGCATCGCCTCCCGCCTGGAGACCGCTTAGGCGCCGCCTCACAATGACCTGGTGAGTCGGCGGTGGGAAATTATGTCATTTGCAAGCAAGCGTTCAGCTGTGATAGTTTATAATTGTTAAGATGAAAACCCGATAATCCTCCTCCCCCCCCCCTTCACACAAACTGCAATCCATCTTTAAACCTGTGATAACTCCTAAAACCTGCCGCTTAATAAACGCCCGGACCCCAGGCCCATGTGGTTTTTCCGGGGAGTCAATCTTTGATCAGCCAAGCTGAAATGGGCCTGATAAGGGGACGCCCTTCCACTCTGGGAGTCGCTGTTTCCTCCCCGAACTCAAGTGCCAAATAAGCAGAAGTCTTTTCCCCGAGCGCCTTATCTCCTTCACTTTCTTCTGGAGATCTCTGTCGCTTTAATCCCGCATGTCTGCTGCTGGTTAACAAGGAAATCCTATGTCAATTATCGCCAACCACTTCCTGCTGGGAAGCGGTGGGGAATCAAAGTGTCTGAGAGCCTTTTCACACCCGAGAGTGGTGCAGGGCCTAATTAAAGAGCCCTCATCTCCTGCAGCCCCGCGGAGGCCACGGGACAGAGAGCTAATGAAAAGGAGCCTAATTTTTCTAAGAACGCCACGGAGGCCGGCGGGCTGGCCGGTGGGTTGCAGGTGCGCCCCGAGGTGGGACCGCGTGGGTTTTTTTCCCCACTTCTGCTACCTTTCGTGGGCCTGTTGTCAGCACTGGACGCTGGGATCGGAAGGAAGCCGAGCGTCGGGAAGATGGCATCTTATTAGAGGTGTTTTAGAAATCAGAGGTCCAACTGGAGTGAGAAAGGGACGGGCAGGAAGATACCAGCGGCCGTGAGGTTCAGGCCCGGGAGGAGACCCCTGTCCATGGAATTACTCACCTGCCTCCAAGGGAAGAAAGTCAGTTCCCTTCGGCCGAGGAACTCTCAGCTAACACAAGGCTGTTTTTGAAATCACTTTAGCCCAGCTGGCGTGGCTCAGTGGTTGAATGATGACCTATGAACCAGGAGGTCACAGTTCGATTCCCCGTCAAGGCACATGCCCAGGTTGTGGGCTCGATCCCCAGTGTGGGGCGTGCAGGAGGCAGCCAATCAATGCTTCTCTGTCATCATTGATGTTTCTGTCTCTTTCTCCCTCTCCCTTCCTCTCTGAAATCAATAATATATATATTTACATCACTTTATAAGATCACTGCAAATCATGTCCTTCAAATGCCTTATTTCTACTGGAGGCACACATGCTCTCTAGACAAACTAAACTGAAAATATTCTTTTCTCTTTTTTGCAAGAGATATCTTTGTGACTCACATTTTCCCTAGCAGTTTTTCTTTGTCTAGATCCGTGATTCTCCAAGTGTGGTGCCTGGGCAAACACCTTCACCTGGGAGCTTGCTGGAAACGCAGATTTCTCAGGCCCCGCTCTGGAGCTACTGAATCAAGCACTCCAGGGGCGAGATGGGTGACCTAGATCTTAACCCGCCCTCCGGGTAGTTCCGGGGCGCGCTAACATTTGAGAGGCGCTGATCCAGCGCATGTCCAAGAAACTCCTTTGTCGATGGCTCGTTTGGATGGTTAACCATAACATGTTACATAACGGACACGCTGTGTTCTTTAACGTGACCTGATCCCGCCTCCCTTTTATCGAAATGCATGCACACAAGGCCGAAGTCATTTCCTGATTTCTGGCTCTTGATGGAGCACCTCACTGAGTGAGGCGACTTTGAGGAGGTCGTGGAGGGGGTGAGGGTGGGAGGTGGGGAGGGTACCCACTGAATTCTTTAATTCTATTTCCTAGAGTTGTGATTCTTAAGCTCGTGGATTCTTAAAAAAAATTGTCAAGGTACCAAATAGGGTTTGCTGCTTTTCACTTCATAATGAACACCATTTACCCCCCTCCTACATTACATAAAAGAAAGGATATTTTAGAAAACGATGAAAAGAAAATAGTAAGAACATGATTTCAGAATAAAAGCCAATCCTTGCAAAAGAATGAGTGTGTGCCAATGAAAGCTCATTATGTTGTCTTTATTCTCCTCTCTTTGTGAACGAGTTGTGAGCTCTTTGCCATGGAATGGCATGGGCTTGCCAGCTGCTGTCTAGAAATGGCTAGTGCCGGCTTGGAGTTTGGAGAGGGGGCAGGCAGATTTTGGCGTGGCTTTGGCCTTGGGTGCACATTAAAACCACCTGGGAGGCTTTCAACGCTCCCCGTGCCTGGACCCCCTCCAGGGTTCTCATAGAATCGGTCTAGTTCGGGATGCAGACGTCAGAATTTTATAAAAGTGAGAACCACCGCTTCATGTTTGTAAATCGTCTTGTACTCCAGCGCTTCTCAGACTTTCACGTGCGTTCATTGCCCTGAGGATCTTTGTAAAAATGCAGAGTGGCCCAGCCGGCGTGGCTCGGTGGTGGAGCATTGACCTATGAACCTGGAAGTCACTGTTTGTTTCCCAGTGTGGGGCGTGCAGGAGGCAGCTGATCAATGGTTCTCTGTCATCATTGCTATGTCTCTCTTTCTCTCCCTCTCCCTTCCTCTCTGAAATCAGTAACAATATATTATAGAAATGCACTGTGTTCAGTAGGTCTGGGTGGGGCCCGATGTTCTTCCTGTCTAACCAGCTCCTTGGCGACGTTGTTGCCATTGGTCCCCACTTGGGGTTGCGAGGCCCCGAAGCTCTTACCTCTAAGGATTGCCGAGCACTTTGCAGAGAGCCCAGTGCCCCTTCCAGCACCAGCTGAGGGTCAAGCCCTGACTCCCTGGAGGGCAGAGGCCTCTCTTTCAAGGTCAAGCTGGGAGCAGAGTCAGGGACATGGCTGGTCTGGCTCTAAGGCAGTCTGGGATCCCCACCCAGGGACAGCCCCTTGGTGTAACCTCAGCTCCTCTCATGGCTTCCAGCTGTGTTTTGTGGTCACCTTGGCCATTCTGCGGTAAACCAGAAGGCCTAAATTTGGCAAAGAGACCCATGCTTTGTGGGAGGCCAGACAGCCACAGCGAAGGGGACAGGAAAATTATGTGGCCAAAGCCTGCTGCCTGCATGATCGCTCCAATTTTCCTCACTCTGCCACAGGGGCCGGGCCCGAGGGCTCCCGAGGAGGCCCAACCCGGGTGAGATACGCACCCCATTGGTGCCCGTCAGGGAAAGCTGAGAGGAGGCCAAAACCAGCCTCAGGGGTGTGGACTCAAGTCCACTTCCTTCACTCAGTTCACTTTCTCCAGGTCATCTGTTTACTCATGGGTTTTTTTTCCCTAGCCTTTTCCATTTTCTCTTCAGCTTCCCAATATACTTATATTTCTGCCCTTCCTATATCTGTGATTTAGGGCAATTTACAGAACTTTCAGGGTTCCTCAGTGTTCTTATCTGTATAATGGGATAGTAGTAACCACCTCATTCAGAGGGCTGTTAGAGGAGGAGATATTTAGCAGGGAGCCTGGTGCATAGCAAGTGTCGTGCCGATGACCATCTGCCTGGCTGTGGGACATTTTGAAAGCATAAGGATCGGGGCTGGAAGAGACCTCAAAGGGGCTCTGCTCTGTTCCATTCGATTTTACAGGCAAGGAAACTGAGGCCTGAGAGGTCATCTGAGGACACTCTTGGAGAATGAAAACCTGAGTGTGCACTGTCCCCAGACCTAACGGTCCTAGATTCCCACATCACTCTCCCTTCATGCCCATATTCTTCTTCACTTTTCATCGTATGGATATAACATTTACGTTTGTAAGTGGCCTTAACTCTTCTTTGGAGATACATGGGTTGCAAATAAATAGACAGCTAGCTGCTTTGATAGACTTTCACTTCATGCTGCCGTTCCCTGAGATCCAGGCTCCTCGGGGCTGGCGAATCCTGGCCCTCATTGGGTATTCCCGACTCCCAATGGGCGTGGCTGACACTACTGACCAACCAGGTCTGCTGTCCCGCAAGTTGCACACACAGTCCCAGGATCCTCCGCGTGGGGCGCCAGAGCGTCAGTCCCCATTGGCCAGTGTTGGTCTACGCCTGAGCCCTTTGCTGACTGTGTCTGCTTTTCTGTTTCCTGCAATCACAGGCTTGGGCGTGAACTTTTGGAGGGAATAATAGTAACCACCTAACCCAGACAGGATGGTGCTGAACCCCCCTCCCCCCCAAAAAAAATTAGAGTTGGAAATTGAGCATATGATGCCCCAATGGCTAGAAGGGGTCTAAGCACAGGCATCTGAAAACACACACATTTGAGGCAGCAGCGGTGAATTTGATAATCTGCTCCAATCTTCTATTGGGATTTTTATCAGCCAAGGAAAATTTAGATAATAGTACCTTTGGATTTCTGATTCTATCAATATAAGTTTTTAAAAAGACTCCTGCAAAATAACAATGTTTAGGTAGTTTACCCCAGTTTAACTATTAATGTCTTATAGTCTTTCTATAGAATATTTCTGTAGCAAGGCACACACACACACACACACACACACACCATTTCCTTGAAGGTGGAATACAGAGCAGTTTTTAAATTGGGAGCAAATTATAGTCCCCCGTTTTAAAGCCATAAATGTTTGTAAAATAGTATTTTCTTCCATTAATGCCAATGACCCCAGTAGTTGGTGTCTAAGTCAGTTGCAGTTGCTATGCTGGGATTTGAAAATGTTTTAACGTCTTAAGGTAAATTAGTGTCCAACTGCCGAGTTACAAAATCCCTGTGCCTGAGCTCACAGGGAGGTGCAGGAAAACCCTGCTTTAAGGAATTGCCGCATCAGTGAAGCTCGGAGCACCTTCAAAGGAAAATCAAAGACAAGTGTGAGTGTGCCGGAGCCCCCCGCTCCAGGCTTAATCAGCCCCTGCCGGGCAGACAGCATTTGGGAGAAACTCCCACCCCATTTAATCCTTTCTTCAGGGTTTCTGAGGACATCAAGTTAATCTCCCAACAAATAGCAGTCCTGTCTCCCATTGAACGCCTTGTGATCCTAAAAATAAGTTGGTATCAAGTGAAGTTAATTCCATTTCTAACATGGTTCTTGAGTCCATCCAGAGTTTTCTTTTTATAACTTGAATGCAGTCATGTCACTCTCTTGTTTAAGATTATTCACTATGTCCTTTCCATGGAATAAAAGCCAAAATCCTCATAATAGCTCTTAAAAATTATATATACATATTATTGATTTCAGAAAGGAAGGGAGAGGGAGAGAGAAGTAGAAACATCAATGATCAGAGAGAATCATTGATCTTTTGCCTCCTGCACGCCCCCTACTGGGGATCGAGCCTACAACCTGGGCATGTGCCCTGATGGGAAGTTGAACTGTGACCTTCATAGGTCAACTCTCAACCACTGAGCCACACCAGCCAGGCTCTTTGTAGCATTTTAAGTATTCCTTAGTTTGGCAGTCAGCTCATTTGATCATCACAATTGTTACCACTAATTATATTGTTCCTGCTGCTATTATTATCTCTACTCTTACAACTTATACAAAATGCTCCTATCTTTGACAAAACTTTCACTATATCCGATCATTCTGCAAGGGCATTTATGCGGATGACCTCATCTATGACTAGATACTATTGTTATTTTGATTTTACAGGTGAGAAATTGAGGCACGGGAAAATTAGATCAATTGCTAAACTACTATGTGTGGGAATTTGGAGTAAGATTCAAGAGGTTTAGATACTCAATGATTGCAAACTGGCTGCCACAGCTCCAAGCTTCACAACTGCATTCCAAATAGGAAGAAGGAGGAAGGAGAAGGGCAGAAGCCTCACCTAATAACTTCCGCCTACATAGCCTCGAGAACTTAGTCACATAGCCATTCCTGGCTGCAGGGGGGACTGGGAAATAATAGTTTTATTCGTATGAAAAGGGAATGGTGCACACTGGGGGAACTACCACTGGTCTCTGCCCTGACCCATGACATTGTCATTCATTCTGGGGAAGAAGTCCCTCACTTCCAACTGGGGCTGAAGGACCCCCTAGTTATCAGGCTGGCTTTCTGCTGTCCAATTCCTTCTCTGGGACACAAGCTTATGCGACAGGCTAAGGGGAGTATTTATCACTCTTCTGAGAAGATAACTTATAAAGTGGCCATAAACATGGTTGCATGATTGAATCATCAAAAGAAGATAAAACGAAACCAGTTTGGCTCAGTGGATAGAGCGTCGGCCTGCGGACTCAAGGGTCCCAGGTACGATTCCGGTCAAGGGCATGTACCTAGGTTGCAGGTTTGATCCCTGGTATGGTGCATACGGGAGGCAACCGATTGATGTTTCTCTCTCTGTCTTTCCCTTCCTCTCTCTTGAGAAGATAACTTATAAAGTGGCCATAAACATGGTTGCATGATTGAATCATCAAAAGAAGATAAAACTCTGGACGGGTGGCTCAGTTGGTGGAAGAATCATCCTGGACATCAATAGATTGAGGGTTCAATTCCCAGTCAGGGCCTATACCTAGGTTGCAGGTTTGATCCCTGGTATGGTGCATACGGGAGGCAACCGATTGATGTTTCTCTCTCTGTCTTTCCCTTCCTCTCTCTTTAAAATCAATAAAAACACATCCTCAGATGAGGATTAAAAAAAAGAAGAAGATGAACATGGCTATGTACCTTTTACATTTTAGCTATGATTCCTCTTACCTGTGGCAGTAGAAAACTCATCAAATGTTCATCCAAATGAAAAAACCACCTTTAAGTCATCCTTGTCTTTCTCCCAAACATTCCACTCACTCCATGTCTGGCTTCGTGATGAAGGGACACACCCTTGCAGCATATCCACAACTTTCTCTCCCACAGTCTCTGATGGGTTCTACCTACTCATTTGCATTAATATGTTGATGTCAACACATTCACACACTGGTACATGGGGTCACCCTATGGCACCCGCCTGAAAAAAAAAAGAATTGTGTTGTTGCAGGACTAACAATTATTGAAAACCTTTAAGATTTTATTTCCTTTTATATATTTTTTGCTCAGCAATATTCAATTGACTTTTGCCCGGCATTCCAGAATATTCTGAAGATATCAGAAGTGGAGAGTTCCTGGGACACTTGTTGCTACATTGAAATATGAACTCATTGCAATTTCATAGATGAAGATTGGAAGAAAACTTGGGATTTCCTTCAAAACTCTAATTCGAGTGTCAACCCTTTTTCTTTGAATGCATATACATGCATATATATAAATATTCATTTGCCGACTTTGAATTTAAACGTTTGTTACAGAATCACAGGGAAGAGGGGAGGCATGAGAACCACTTTGCACTGTATCACTATTTGAATTCTGGGTAATTCCTTTAGCAGGAGACAGACCAGTGACGTGAGGACAATATGCTAAGGTTATGTAAGATTTTATCATTGAGGGGAGCTAGCAAAAGGTACACAGGAGCTGTCTCTATACTATTCTTTGAAACTTCTTTTTAATCGGAAAACTGTTTCAAAATACAAAGTTACTTCAGAACAAAGGCAGTTCAGATACTTACCTAAAGCTCTGTACACATATAAAGAATTGAGCATAGCACCTGGTTACACAGTAGATGTGTAAAACATGTTAGCTTCCTCTGAGAAAGCCCATTCTCCATGTGAAAGAGTGAAGAGATTAACATCCCAAGTTCCTAATTCAGTGTAAGAATGGGCACCACCTCAAACAGCCTTGGAAATGACCTGGGCAGAAGGAAGTTTGGGGGGGAGAAAGGGCCAGAGTGGGTCTTCCATGAGGGCAAGGTCTGCAGCTGAAGAGCGAAATTGGATGTGTTTCAGGGTTTCTGCTTTTCTAAGATTACTTTGCGGAAAATCGTTTTCAGATCTCACCGATCCCTGAGGAGTCTCTGCTTGGAACTGAGAAAACTGTTCGGAAGTCTAATTAAAAGAGAACAAGATGATATGGGGATTAGTCTAGCTTGATAGGGTCAAGCCAGGCACGATATCTTACCCCCTCTAAGTTCGTGGAGAAAAATTCTGTAACAGAAAAAAATACATTAGCAAATGATAGGCCACAAGTAGACCTAGTTAGGCTGGATTTTCACAAAGAGTAAGATAACAGCCTTTGAAAAAAATTATAAAGGAAAATAAATAGCCATCTTTTAGTCACAGGGCTGGCAGAACAATAATAGTAACTATAAGTCCTAGGAAGCAGGTGCTATTGGGAATGGTTGTGGTCTCAGCCCACGGCATTAGCTGTTTCTATTGGGCCCGGTGCCTGCGCATTAGTGACAGGGTGAGAAGAGGTTGGTGTCCAGAATTTGGGGCAGCATGTTTTCAGTTGCTCTTACTTGATACCGTGACACAGAAAAACAAGGGCTATATTAATGATAATAAAAATAATAATAGCTGACATTTATTGGGTGCTTACCCTGTGCTGGGAACGCTTTTAAGGTGACCTTTGTCATCTTATTGAATCTTCACCATCTTTTCCAGGTGAGGGACCCAGAGCTGAAGACGTTAAGTGACTGTCCAAGGCATTCGAAGCCTTAACTTAGGGAAGCTGGGCTGAACGGGGCACTGTCCCAGGATGGGGACAGGCTCGGTTTGGAAGCGTGCTTTGGGACCCAATCCCTTCACCGTCCCAAACACTGGAATTCGCCAAGGAATGGCGGAGCCTCAAAGCCTGTGGCAATGGGGCTGTCCTTACCCCCCTCCCCAAGAACCGAGCCCAGGGCACCTGCTTCTCAGGTGGGAAGCATTGAACTTTTTCCAAACTCAGAGTTTTTGAGAATTTCATCTGGAATTTATTTTTCTTTATGATGTGAGGTTTGAGAGCCAGCATTCACCCCCACCCCGATAGCCGACCAGCTATTCCCGTGTCACCTGGTGGATAAACTATCTTCTTCACATGGCAGCTATGTGCCCCCTTTCACATGTACGAGGATCCCGGATCTCTTTCTGGTTCTCTATTTTGTCCTTGATCCTTTCATGTATTCCTCGGTCAATGGCATGTTGTTTAGATTATAGTGTAGTACTGTATATGATACACACGCATATATATGTTATACATACATGTTACACATATACACATGTTATGGAGTATAGGATAATGAGTTTCATTATTTTGTAAGGGAACCCTTCCAAATATTTTTCTCTTTCAAACGTCTCTTGGTCATTCTCAGATAGTTATTACTATATATAAACTTTAAAATAGTTTCATGCACTCCCAGCCCCCCCCCCCCCCCGTCACTCCCCGCCAAGCAATGGGATGCTGAATTGAATTGCATTGCATTTCTAAGTTAATTTGAGGACTGATGTTTTCATGGTATTAAGCTTTCCAATACCAGGAACATAATATCTTTCTCCATTTTGGGGGGGGGAGGCCTTATTTTAAGATCTTCAATAAGATTTTATAGCTTTCTTTATACAGGCTCTATGCCTTTATTGTTACATTTATTCCTGGTTAACATGGTGAACAGAATTTTTTAAAATCTCCGTTTTGTAACTGGTTTTTGCTGGTGTGGCCGATACTGCAGGACTGGCCCACATCCTGAACCGCCCTGCTTCGCGCTCCCTGGTCAAAATCCTTTCTGAAGTGCCAGGAAACTAACATTCTCTAGGACAGCGGTTCTCAACCTTCTGGCCCTTTAAATACAGTTCCTCATGTTGTGACCCAACCATAAAATAATTTCGTTGCTACTTCATAACTGTAATGTTGCTACTGTTATGAATCGTCATGTAAATATCTGATATGCAGGATGGTCTTAGGCGACCCCTGTGAAAGGGTCGTTCGACCGCCAAAGGGGTCGCGACCCACAGGTTGAGAACCGCTGCTCTAGGACAGTGGTCGGCAAACTGCGGCTCGCAAGCCACATGCGGCTCTTTGGCCCCTTGAGTGTGGCTCTTCCACAAAATACCGACTTCTGCATCTGTAACCACAAGGGCATTGGGTTTATTGTTTTCCATTTTTATATTACTTTATAAGATTTGTGTCTTTTTGTAGTTTTATAAAATAAATCAGAATGGTCTTAATTTTTTCCATGGTCTGGATTTTATATAATATTGAGTCAAACAATTTCATTTAAATACTCCCTTTCATAATTTTTTCCCATCCAAATATCTTTACAAATAAACTCCATTCGGGAGGGTGTGCATCTGTGGAGGCAGGGGTATATAGGATCTCTCTGTACTTTTCACTCGATTTTACTGTAAACCTAAAATTGCCCTAAAAATAAAATTTATTTTAAAAAGCATTCAATAAGCTGGCAAAATCTACTATAGCTTTAGTTGGATGCTCCTGAAAGAATCCCAAAGGAAAGTAAAAACAGAAAGAGAAAAGAGTACAAGTATTGGTAAGATGGGGAAAACTGAGTTCAGGTATTTTGGGTATTATTAACAACTAGCGGCCCGGTGCACGAATTTGTGCATGGGTGGGGTCCTTCAGCCTGGCCGGCGATCTGGCTGATCTGAGCCATCTCACCCTATCAGGGCTGGCCGGGTGGAGGGACTATGGGAGGTTGGCTGTGGGAGTACACTGATCACCGGGGGGCAGCTCCCCCTGGTGGTCAGTGCGCATCATAGTGACTGGTCGACCGGTCATTCGGTCGACCGGTCATTCAGTCGACCGGGTGTAATGGTTGCTTAGGCATATATATATGCAAATCACATGCAAAATAGCATCCCATTGGTTGGAGTCAAGAATTCAGGCACATTTTATAAAAACACTGAGTTATTGTTTATACTAGTGAACAAAACCCAGAATAAACAGAAGGTTCACCATATGGTGTATATTTGTTGAAGAACTTTTATGACAAACCTTTAGAAAATGTGTGAGTCACTTTTCTAACCTTAAGAACTACAGAACAACAAACATCTGACCATTGAGAATATTGACCATTCTAAAAATTAGGACAGCTTTTCTATTGAAAAGGGGATTTTGTTCTTAGAAACAGATTTCTGATTCACAAAGTGCTCTATTCACTTAGCCTATGAAACGTGGACACATTAGATTGTAAACTGTTCTGTTTCCTTCTGCATTCCCAGTGTTTCTCAAAGTACTTGATACTTAGCAGACATCAGAAAGGTATTCGTTAAATGAATAAATAGCAACAATCTAAGTTAATCAAGAATTTTAATTGAGGCCAGATCTGTATTTGGGTGAAATTTGTTCATTAAGGAATGAGGTTAAACCATATGAAATTACCGTTTTACAGTTTAAAAAAATTCAGATATTAACAGTTTCATGTGGTTCAACCTAATTTATAGCTGACCTAGAATTTAAACTTAGCATTGAATATTTCAGGCCTGTGGCTTGATAGAATAGCACCCTATACCCATCTGAACTCCAGCCAATATGATGCTTCTTGAAAATATAGCACCATGGTTCACGTCTCAAGCTTTGGAGAAATAAACCATGTTCAAATCTTGGCTCCATCCCCACCCCCCTCTTAGTTGTGTGAACTTGGATAAATTAGATATTTTTTTCTGAGCCAAATTTCCCCCTATATTAAAAGGGGATCATAGTTTCCTCACAGTGTTGATATAAAGATAAACTGTGATGTTAAAGTACTTAGCACAGTGTCTACACATAGTAAATGATCAATAAATTATTTCTATTGCTCTTATTATTAGTTAATTTATTTCTTGTTGCCTCTCTCTAGGATATTTAACTTCCTGTCATTTCAAAACCAATTTATAGTGATTGATAGTTGTGATCGATGTCACAATAGTGGTTTGCTTCTGGGTGGGACTATTAACTGGGAGGAGGCGGGAAGTAATTGTTTGTGGGATGAAAATGTTCTGTATTGTAACGTGGGTGATGGCCACGTGCCTGACACCCGTGTAAAACGTTATCCTGAACACTTAGGATTGTTGCAGTTTTTTTTTTGTTTGCATGTTATAATTCAATAGGATCTTTGCCTGTTGGGGTGGTGCAGGGATGGGGGAGAAGCTGTTTAAATACCTAGCACCATAAACAGAGGGATGAAGCACTGTTTTATTGTAGGAAAGGACTCCTTTCTTCATGTAAAATGCCTTTTTGCCCACCTCCCCTCTCCCTGCCCGCGCCACCCTCCAACCTCTCTGCCTCTGGCCTCTGTCACATGCACATAGCCCGGCGTCCCAGGTGGACGTGGCCATGAAAATAGGGAAGTTTACAAGCAATCTGACGAGCAGCAAAGGACAAAGGTATATACTACATAGTGTCCCAATGAATGTGTGCACACTGAATACTGTAAAGGCCGTGTTCATTGAAATACACTTCACTTTCTAAACGTAATCGAATCAGC
>NW_005871393.1:976583-1028883 GCF_000147115.1 Myotis lucifugus | reverse complement strand
GGTGAACAAATGCCTACCTACCTCGGCACAGGGCACTTGGTTGAGACTCCGGTTTCCACACGGCTGAGCTGTTTCTAGGTGGGGAAAGGAAATGGAGACGGTTTCCCTCGGATGTACAGCTGGATAAAAATCTTTCAACTCGGTCATTACAGCAGACGCACGGATATTACCGTGGCTTCAGCTTCCTGGAGCGTAATGGAGATGGTCTTTAACCAGGACCCTGCCCCGCGGCCCTCCGCACCTACCCAAAGCCACAGCGCAGAGGTGATCAATTGCCCTGACCCCAGGGAGACGCCTCTCTTCCTAGAAGAAAAGGGGTGTTTGTTTCCATTCACACCATAGCCCACGTTATGAACATGATTCCAGTGGTGATTTCCTATGTGCCTGGGTGCAGGGAAGAGTGGAAATAAAGAACAAAACCAATAAAGACCAAACCAAAAGCACATGTCCCGAGGGGCGCGCACCCGGCGAACAATGGCTGGGGAACAGATGAACCCGCCGACATGTAAAATATCCCACAATGTGTTGGGCAGCTTTGAAATGCTACACTCTCGAGTGCTCATCTGGTGATCATCGGAGGGGACCTTCTCAGCTCAGAAGGGCGCTCGTCTCTTCTGACGTTCACACAACGAAATGCATACAGTTCAGCAGTGACACATGGGCTGGGTAAACAGCCAGCGAGCCAGTAAATGAAGAAAGAAACAAAGACAGAACCAGAGAGGGAGAACTCTTGCCACCCACCTTCGCTTTCTCCCGGCTCCCCTGGGTATATTTCCCAGCCGATAAGCTCTGAGTTTGTTTCGAGATACGTCATAAAGCCTAGAAAGGATTAACGGCACCAGGGAAGCAACCTGACCTAATGAGAAGACTTAAGGCTCTACACGAAAATATTTAGAGACTCTCTTAGGAAGTCCATCTACTCAATATTTGAAAGCAAGGCAACCATCCCCAGCACACTAACTGAAAACCAAAGAGAAAAAAATGCCTCCAGCACCCTTCCTCCAGTTCCTGCCGCTGCAGATGCCGAGGAGTCAGAAACCAGTAGCAACCCCAACCAGAGAGCACACGCACGTCTCGTGCGGCATGACCTTTGCAAGGCACAGCGTGTGAGTATGAAGTGAACTAGACCTGCCGGCACCTGTGTGTTCAGGGTGCAGTCCCTTTAGCAGCCACCGGCCCTACTGTGACATGGACCAAAGCAAGTGACCAAGAATTCAGGCAGGAAGCCCCTGGGCGGTGAGATGACCTCCAACGAAGACTTTTCTGTCTTTTAGGGACAATGTCTGGGTGTCCAAAGATGAGCTGGGCTGTCCGCAAGCACTGAGCCTGCTGCCTCTGGCACGATTCAAGCAGAGGCTCCAAGGCCCCTTCCTGGCTACGAGGGGCCAGATCAGCAGTTTTCTGACTTTGCCAAACGCGCGCGTCAGAATCACGTCGGGGAGCTTAGTAAATGCGTCTTACTCGCTGGCTGCCCCTGTCTGGGGTGGGACTCGCATCCGTAGTTGTAAAGCTCCCTGGGTGATTGACATCCCCTGGGGCTAGGGCATGGCGGGAGCCCCAGGGGGCTTCTCTGCGCTTCTCTGACTGGACCTGCACACACAGCCGCTGAGCCTGCTGCCAGTGCGGATTCTGACTCAGTGGGGCTGGGAGGAGCCTGAGATGCCGCCTTTCTAACAAGCTCCAGGTGGGGCCCACGCGGCCAGTCTGTGTCTCTTTTCTACCAAAGCCCGGGAGTCCAGCAACGCAGGCAAGTTCATTCTCTGCGTGGAGTGAATGGATGAAAGGCTCACACCCTTCCCTTTGGAGAGACAACTCGGAGGCACCTGCTACCTCTCCTCAGAGCACCCCAGCAGGACCCGCCGCAGTAAACTTCCCAGGAGGAAGCCCAAGAAATATGCCATCCACCTGCTGGTGTGGCCCACACGACACTGGAGATGCTGGGACCAAGGGCATTCTATGGAGATAGGACATTCCTCCCCCAACAATCAGCCATCGCTCCCCCAAATCAGCCACTCCTCCCCCAACAATCCTCCCCCAGCAATCAGCCATCGCTCCCCCAAATCAGCCATTCCTCCCCCAACAATCCTCCCCCAACAATCAGCCATCGCTCCCCCAAATCAGCCATTCCTCCCCCAACAATCCTCCCCCTGCAATCAGCCATCGCTTCCAATTTGTCAACACAAGTTGAAAGCAGCTTCATCTCCCCGCAACTCAACCTGAACCCGTCCCCCCACCCCCTTCCCGCCCAGGGCTCAGTGTTATTTAAAATTCAGTCACTGTTTGCAGCAAACCCCTGTGAGCGGAAACAATCCCATCATCCTCTCCCTACTTGCAAGGGTGCTTAAGATCTCTAAATATTTTAAAGGTATCCGCGAGGAATGGATTCTCTTCTTGGTGGTGGCTTGATGAATAAATGATGCCCTAATTTCAGTTTAATTATTGTCTAATGCTCTCTAATTCATTTCAGATCGCTGTTGAACTGCTTTCCAACTTGACAACCTTTCAGGCAAAATTGACCAAAAAAAGGCCGGCGCTTCCTTAACGTGGGAGCGGATTAGGTGTCTCTAGATCGCAACTAAAGAAAACTAGCTGTTCAAGTCTCTAACGTGGTTGGCACTTTGGACATTTAAACCCATCCAAAACCCATCTTTAAAAAAGTATTTTAAGTGAGGGAGGGAGAGATTCTGCGCTCAGGCTGAGATTCTGTTCTGCCAGGTTGGAACATGGAGCAGATTTCTACGCTTGAATTCTAAGCCCCTGAAAATAGGTTTATTATGGACGTGTGAACACACAACTCTAGCCCACAGCAGCGCAAACCGCCCTGTTATCAGAATGCTCGGATCCTCTCCTTTGTGCTGAGTCGGCAAAACCAGACACCTCCTCTGGCCTTTTGGCTAATACTTGTCAATGCCAGTTAACAGAGTGCGCCCCTCTTTAGAAAGATGCCCCAATGTTTTGAGTAATCCTCACATTGCTAGGGGCCTCTGTCTCCCTCTCAGGAATTCACCCCTCATTTGTAGCAGAATTTTGGCGACATTAGGAGCTCACTCTCTTGTGGAAGGAGAAATGGGGGACTTAGAGGAGGGTTGCCTGGGCTGTGGCGATGTTGAGTGTGTGGGTATTTAACTGTCAGAATCCAGCAAGTTTCTCATCAGACAGAAAGGACCAGTGTGAATCCTCCCTCCAGGCCCGTTCCTTGGGGCTGGGACAGGGTATAGCACCTACAGGAGGAGGCTCAGACGAGACCCTATCATTTGTCCCAACCGGTTAGGGCATCTAACAGTCTTTCGACACCCGAAGCCCCTCAAGAAGGAAAACATGTGGAATTCTATTGCGGGGATACCATTTCCCTAGCAGAATTAAACTTCTACTCCGTGGCAGGGTACATCTCCGCTGTGATGCTGTGATTGGCTGGAAAAGGCCGCCCCAATTATGGGAGGCTGCTCTCAGAGGCTCCGTCTCTGGGTGAACTGTTATAGCCCCCGGAGCTGCCTTAAACACGTGCGGAGGTGAGCCTCACAGAGGAATGTCTGACATCTGTCAACTCAGTGTCGTCTAGTATCAGTGAGCCAAAACCCTACTAAGTAGAACACTTGATTAATTAGGTTTTGGCTTCCTGCCTCCCCCTCCCCCCAGCCCCACCCCTCCCCAAGCTTCCAGGGAAGCTTAAGAGCTTAAGAACTCCTGGCATTTCCTGAGTACCTACTGTGTGCTAAGCACTATTGTAAGCACTTTCTCTGTGTGAACACATAAAATCCTCCCAACAACGCTATAAGTAGGTACTATTATTGCCCCCATTTTTATAGATGAGGAGATAAGCTTAGCAGCTGAGCAGAAAGGCTAGGGCTCTGTCTTGGCCAATAGGTCTCCCCAGGTTTGCGAGCCAGGTAGTGGCTGTGCGACCTTAGGCAGGTTCCTCAGGCTTTCTGTGCTTCCATTGCCATTAAAATGTCATTTCTCTAACATAGGCTAACAGTGTGAAATTATAGTTAAGAATTCTTGAATTAAAACTTTTTTATTACAAAAGAGAATCCTGTATTTTGATTGCTAAGCACATTTTCACAAATTCTCTTTTTTTTCAATTGATCGCCCATGGGGTTAGGCTTTCATACCCTTCTCCAAGCATCATGATATACGTGTAAGGGATCCTCGTATAGCTGTGTGTGCCCAGGATGGAAGTGAAGTGTGGAGGTGGGGAATGGAAGGAGAGAGGAACCGAGAGCAAGATGGCCTTTCTCCTTTTGAGAGCGAGTACTGCAAAGACCATGTACACCTGAAGCTGCCTGAGAGTGAAGCCGACATGGAGGGAAACAGGGGCATGGAAGGAAAGGGCCAACCACCAAGCCCCCAACGATGCCATCCTAGCATCTTGATTCAGCCCTACCTGAAGCAGGACCCCTCCCTGGACTTCACAGTTACATGACCCAGAACTTCTTTTTTTTCCCCTCTGGTTAGTTTGAGTTTGTTTTTTGTTACATGAAATTAAAAATAATACAATCTAAAATAATATCCTGCTTTATTTCCCCATTGCCTCTGTTTTTCCACAATCCAAACCTAATTGGAGAGAGAGCAGAGTATCCAGCCATTTATCCTTCTTTCTTCTGTCCATCTATCCCTCCATCCATTCATCAAACATCTATTGAGCACTCACTTAGAGTCAGATATTAAAAGAACAAAGATGAATGAGACATGCATCCATTCTTTAAGGAGCTACAGGCACATTCACAAAACTGCAGACCCAGCATGATACCTACTATGAACAGTTAGAAAGGTCATCCTCCAAATGAGATGGTGTCACTTCAGGGAAGTTTCTTATCATCTCCATGTATCATTTTTTAAAAGGTTTCCTGAACTATTGTATAGGTTTATTTTAGGGTTTAATAGAGTTCCTGACTCTTTATTCAATCCCCTGAACTGAATGACGATGCACATTTATGAATGAATGAATGAACGAATAGATTCTTAAACTTCAGGCCCCCTCCACATGCACACATTCTTTGCATTGCTCTGAAAGAATCTAGCCTGGGATTCTTTCAGGGGTGGAAAGTGTCAAGTATGCTGGATATTTAAACAATTTGGAAGCCCCGTTATCTTCTGCTATGGCGACATAGATTTATTTCCTGGTGAGAATGGAGAGATCCTTTCTCAAGAGCTCCTCCTAGAAATCCTTCAATCACTCCCAGCGGGTGCCCTTTAAACGCAGGTAGAGACCCATCATCACATGGATGTTATTTAAAATGTGTGTTTAAAAAACTAACGAGAGGACTGGCCTGTCCAGCTGACAAGTTCTTTTTCAGCCAGTTCTCTCTAGGAAGGGGGCCTAAATCTTATCACAAGAACGGTGAAACGTAATGCAGGTTTATTAGGCAGGCCTCCGCGGCTTGTTTTCATTTGAGATTAGTGTGGGCTTATTTATTTATTTTGCAAATAAAGTATGAAAACCCCTAATGTGCAATATTATTTGATAACAAGATTTGATTTGGAATCCGCATTGAACATAATAGGCTATCAAAGGGAACGGCACATCAGAATCTTTTGTGTTGTATGTGTGAAACGTCCAAAGTAATTGCAAATGTGACAAAATCTAAATTATACATTTAAGAGGGAAATGGCGCTAAAAATTCTTGCTTGATGTTCAGATAACACGAGCAGCTTATAAGCTTTTGTGTTTTGTTCTCTGTGTTGTAAATAATATTAGAAGAATCCCCAAGTCATGGCATGTTTATAAAACACAGATACAAAATCTGATGAGTTTAAAAAAATAAAGTTATACTTTTTAGCCTTGTCCCATATGGTATTTCTCTTTCACATGCTTGTCATCTTTTAACAAATACCATTTAGTTGTCATAGCGACATAATCAAACATATGATTACATTTCAACACAGCGATGTCAATCACAGTGTTGGATGGATGAGAGTGGGGAGAACTCTTAGCGGTAACCAAGTAGGAGAGAAGAGAGATCCACCAGTCCCTTTTTAGAAAGATTTTTTAAAAGAAAGATGGGGTAAAAGTTGGGGGTTATAAAAGAAGAAAAGCTGTATCTGCCTTTTCTCTCTCCCCCTACATCCCTACCTTCTCATCTACCCTACAATTCAGGGCTTAAATCTTCCATTTGAGGGCGTGGGCCCAGCCTCCAGTGCCTGTGTAAGTTGAGATGAGAATTTTTTTCTCCTTTAGATCTTAGGCTCCATCTGTTTGCTCAAGGTGACAGTGTCAAAGCCAACATAGGAAAGAGATGTCACCTGGTAGCACTTTCCATAATGACGTGTTGGTATTGTGACCTGGAGTGGCCATGGCCTTCAAGGCCACTCAACCAGCTTTTCTCAAACCTGAGTGTGCAGAAGAGTCACCCTGGGGGGGCGGGGTGGGAGTTAGTTAAATGTAGATTCTGACTCAGACGGTCTGGGGTGGGACCTGAGGCTCCGCATTTCTAATAAGGTCCCTGCTGCTGCTGCTGCTGCTGCTGCTGCTGGGCCTTGGACCACACTCTGAGTAGTGAGGTCCTCAAGAACAATGTGTCTTGGCCTTCAAGGTAATGAAACATTGGAACATGAAGAAAAGTGTGTGTGTGTGTGTGTGTGTGTGTGTGTGTGTGTGTGTGTGTTGGGAATGGCCTCCTAAGACTTAGCCAATTCAATGCCAACTCAGCCCACTTGCTCTGATGAGGAACCAAAACATTTTCCAGCCCTTGTTGTGTGCCGGGCACTGTGGGGTGCTACTAGTATTATTGCAATCTCCTTTTTACAGATGAAGCACAGAGCAGTTACATTTCTTACCCAGGGTCACAGAGCTCATAACAGAGGTAGGACTTCTGAGACCCAGCCTGCTGGAATCTGGACCGTAGGACCTTTGGCTCGTCTAGGCCATACTTTCTCTGAGAAAGTGTTTCACTCATTCTCTTCTCAGGGCCTTTGCACATGCTGTTCCCTCTGCCCAGATTGCCCTTCCTTACATCCTGCCTGACTGCTCACCCTTTCAGATTTCAGCTCAGATATAACTTCTTAGAGAGCCCTCTCTGATTCTTGTCTCACTTCAAAGGAACTATATCCTGCTTTCTCTCACAGCATCGCATTGATTTCCTTCATAGGTATGATCACAATTTCCAATTATTTGATTATTAGTGTTCATTTGCTTTCATATCTGTTTCCCCTCAAAAAACGGTAAGCTCTATGAGGCCAGGGCCCACAGCTGTGTATTTCATCAGCCCCAAGCTCTATGCCTGGGCCAGAATAAGGGCTCTGTATTTACTTGACTGGCCGGCTGATGGAGTGACTGACTAAATGAATGAATGAAGTGAATTTACACATACTGGAAATATTCTGCAAATAACTACTAAGCCACTAGAGGGCAAATCTATCATCACACCTATGGAAGTGTACCACATATGGTTGACTTACTTCAGAAAATAAATTCCAACAGTATTGCACCTCTCACATGTGTCCTGGGCCCTACAATAGGTGGACTAAAAAAGTCATCTCAGCTACATTAAAAAATGAGAGTATGGCTTTCAAACCTCCACTCATTTCTAACTTCCTGATGCAGTCCTCACCGACTTTAAAAGAAAACACCCAAACAGAGTCTGAGATCATTTTTTTTTTCAGGTTCTCAGAGCACACTCCTACTTCCCCGTCTCTTTGCTCCTATCCTATCAATAGCCTCTTCTTCCCGAGGTGCGTAGGGAACTTAGGGAAACTGACACCCCGAGAGAGGGACAGATACAGATTTCCATGGAGGCTTGGACTGTGGAGACTCCTCAATGAGTCACCAGGAAGTCAAGCATGATGTTAGGGGGGATCATTGTCATGATTTGAGTCCCCCAGAAACTGACCCTGATGCAAGAATTCTGGAAAAGTCATCTGTTGGGAAGTGAGACAGGAATGGGAAGGCTCTCCGGTGTGTGTTACCCATGCAGTGGCCATTGTGGGAGCCTGGAGCTTCATCCCACAGGGAATTCTGGGAAGCATCGGGGACCCTCCACAGTTACACCTCAAGGATGAGGAGTTCAGGCTTTCACACACAACTCCTTTCAGGGGGAAGTTAATACTCAGGCACTAATAGGTACCTGAAAGGGCAAGACACCCTTCCTCCAGCACTAGAGAGGAAGCCTCCACCAGAGGCACAGATAATGCAGACAAAAGTGTTAAGGCCCAAAGGAGCAAGGTAGGGCCATGGTGCCTACTGCCAATGGCCATGCTGATTCACACTGCCTCCACTTCATGCTAATTCATACTGCCTCCACTTCATGCTAATTCATACTGCCTCCACTTCATGCTAATTCATACTGCCTCCACTTCATGCTAATTCATACTGCCTCCACTTCATGCTAATTCACACTGCCGCCACTTCATAGTTGAGAGGGAGAATCTTGGAGCTGATGGGCCATGGGTTTGATTCATAATGTCTTATGCCTTTATTACCTCAAAGCCCTAAGTACCTCTGATGCCCCCAGAGCTACCAGGACAAAGGGAATGTTATGGCCTAGAGCTGTCACTATCGCAACCTCCACTATTAACAGGGTCATTTGCCATCAGGAGGGAAGCCTGCTGTGTTAGTGCCATTGTCCCTCAATTTCCATGTTTTTGAGATGACTTCTTTCCTAAGTGCAGATATGATCCTGGATTTTCATCTGCCATCTTGGACTTGGATCTGGAATTTTCTGGCCCTTTATTGCCCTGTCCATGGAAGGAAAGCGAGGATTCCCTTACCATGTCTATTTCACAAGGATGTTATGAGAAGAGACGAGATAGTATCTGAAAACGACTCTGAGCTCTGAAGAAAACGAGCTATATAAATATAAGTTATTACACAGTATTATTTTAACCTGGCCCAAGTTTAGATTAGTTATATGAATCATTCATCAACCTTTACTTTGTATAATTAAAAACGTGTGGTTCTTGGAATCTTTGCTTGGGAGGCAAGTTAATGTGGCGGGACTAGGATTGGCAAGCTCTTAGAAGTCAAAGATTTCTGGTCTAATGACAGACGCATTGATAGATGGGGGAATTCTATTATCAGATCTCATTTGGAGGTATTCTTAGACAGCTTTTTTAGGAGTCCGGGATTCATGCTTTTTCTTATTGGCCTTTTTCATATTCCCTGCCCTCCCATGGTATTTCAGAAGGTATTCAAGAATTGCCTTGAGTTTGTTTTTTTATTTTACCCCCCAGGAGGTCTATGCCATGTATCTGCTGCTGAGGTCTTCTCCTTGCATGAACGTTAAATGTTGATTGGTTTAGGGAGGGTAACTGAATGACACTCCTTTGGGACTTCCCCTTTGAGTTTCTCTCCAAATGTAGAAGTGACCGATTTAAAAATGTACCTTCTTAGTGTGTATCGCATTGACCACAGCAGTGCCTGAAAGAAAGCATCAGCGTGACAGCTAATTCTCTGAGCTTGTGTGCCTCTTGATGGCAGTGGTAGTGCTCTCATCTTTGTGTCTCCTCCAAAATGCCCAGTACAGCACCTGGCATCCAACGGGCACTCAACAACTGTTAATTGAATGAGTGAATGCTAATAAAGAGGAGGGAAAAAGAAATAAAAACACAATGAACCACTGAACCCAAGGAGGATGTCATTAGCCATGGCCTCCCCATGTGTTAGTTATTAGCTATTAGTGGCGTGGGTGGTCTGGGAGAGATGGACTAATTCTTCTGCTGGCCACAGTGGTGTCAAACAGTATATTAAGTAATGGGAACAAGGGTGTTGACTGGATTTCTGCTGCACACTAAATTTCCCCTAGTGACTCCAGTGAATTAGACACATGCCCCAGGGGCCCGAGCTGTTCCCGGCTTGTAACTTACACAGCGGAAGGATCTGGTGAACAAAAGGATATCAGGTAAGGACTGCAGGGAGCATCCACCCCTCCATAAACACAAGGAAGCAGATTGTTGACAAATTTCACTCAAGTGTCACTACCCATTGGGTTATGAAGTAACAAGCGGGGAGGTAATAGCATATTATAAGGAGCTCAGTGGGCCATGTGCACCCACAATTCTGCTATTTCCTTCACTTTCAAGCATTGTCATGGTCTCTCTGCCATGGTCCTGTGCAGTTATGATTGAGGAGTTACTAACAACACATACTTGGACTCCCTCACAAATAAACCAAAGTGAACAAATAAATCAAGCTCTATAATAATCTCTATTAGAGATGAATCAATATTTATAATAATCTCTAGCTTGATTTTTGTCCATTGATCATGTAGAATTTCTTCACTTTTTAAACAATCATATTTCCCTTCATTTTTAACTTTAACCATTTCTTCTTTGTTTTCACATGGGAAGTATGTTGCCTACTTCCTAGATCCAAACTTACACCCACTTGCACTATTTTTTTTCCTTTTATTTCAAGATTTAGGGCTTTTTGATTTCTCCCCAAATCATTAAGTGGTTTGCTCTTTAAAAGAAACCAGAAAACTATAAAAGGCCCTTTAAACTTCTAGGACATCAGTTCACTTTTTCAGGAGAACATTTTGAAGAGGTGGGGTAAATGAAGTAGAAACATTCAGATTAAATTTCCTTTGAAATCCATGGGTTTTTAAATTAAGAGAAAGTGATTGGCAAAACATGTTTTGGTTTTTGCCGAAACTGAAATATTTGAAAAATAGTTCAAGATGTTCTTCCACACCCCAACAACATCCATCTGGGGCCATCCACCTCTAGCTGAAATCTATTTTTATGCATCCACCATGCAGAGAACATAGGTCCTCCCTGCACTGAGAGGGCCGCCATATTTTTCTATGGGAGCACCTGTTGAGTTCTAAAAAGTGGACATCCAGTTCTAGGTCCTATATCGTGTTGATGACATTCTTTTCAGGAGTAGGAGGTTCTGGACCAGACAGTTGTTTCAACTTGACTTTGAATTAGGCCAAGACCCAAAAGTGGACTATGAGAATAGTTTCTTTGTCTATCTATCTATCTATCTATCTATCTATCTATCTATCTCTGTATCTATCTATCTTTCATTCAACCATGCATTCATTCAACAAGTGTTTATTTAGGGACTCTCATGTGCAAGATAGGATGTGACTACAAAGACAAAAAAAGACAACCCTTCATCTTAGGGAGCTGTGCATCTTCCAGGGGAGCTAGGCGTATCTTTAAAGTGAAATATGTGGGAAGTACCATATTTGAGGTGAAGCAGAGGCACAGAAGAAGGAATGCTCAGATTTGCCCAGGGATGACAAAGAGGAAGATATCATAGAGGAGGCATAAAAGGCGAGAAGAAATAAAGGTGGAAGGTGGAGAGTGGCTGAAAAACTATGAAGCCTAAAGAAGGTGAATGTTGGAGCATCCATCGAGAAATGGTTAATTTGAACAAAGGAAAGAGATTAGCAAAAGCATGTGAGAGCCATCTTGATGCTCATGGGTGGAGGAAGATTTGGAGGAGCTGTTGTTCTATGGCGGACCTTTCCTTTCTTCTCTTTTCAAAATTTGGACGCTGACTCTCAACTTGTCTTGGCAGCCCCTGGTGGACGCTGTAAGTCCCGGGTCCCGGGTTGAGGCTGAGCTTTGCTTGGCCACATGTGAATCCTTTCTCCTCTCCGGGTCTTGGCTAGACTAAAGGATCTGTAAGGCCCATCAGAGAACAACTACATAGTCCTGGTTCTGAAAAATGTCACAAAATGTAGATCCATCCCTGCCCCCCACTACCACCATTTTTTATTCTAATGATCAGAGCTGGGAAAACTCGGTGCAAAAAAGTCTGTCCTCCTTTCGTTTTGCACCTTGGAATTCTGATGCCTGTGGGTCCTTGTTAGCCGCTTCACTAAATAAAGAACCGTGAGGGTTTTCCTACTTCAGAGAACAGCTGGGGCCCTGGAGACACTTTGCTCTGCTGATTGACAAGCATACTTGGAAGACACTTGGCTTTCACTGTGGCTGTTTGGTTATGGTTTTCTTTGGAATGCAAAAAGAATGGCAGTTTCCTCACATTGCACTGAAATTACCAGTTAATTTGTAGCTGTGCATTCATCTAATCACAGGACTGAAAGGCTCGCTGTCCTTTGCATACATGAAAATGGTGGTATTAGTAATTGGGTTGTCACGTGTGGCGTAATGTGTGGTTTGGAAGCCATTATAGGATTACAGGCAATTTGGAGATTATCATCTCTATGACATCACCTATGGGGGTTGAGACCACTGGCAGCTCTATGCTTTCTGGGATTCAGATGCCATAGTTTTAAACATGCATAGGGCAGGTTTTCTGCATCATTGACCAAGATTTTATATATCATCCATAGATTTGAAAGAGAGAGGGAGAATCTGGGTGACTTGACAGCAAATTGTTGCTTGACACTTTTTCTGATGAGCACTGTATTATCCCTAATGTCAGAAAATAAAAACAAGAAGAGTATACATGTGTAGCCTGATCCAATTCAAAACCTAGTCCTTCTCTGTTTCCAGTTCCAGTTCTAAACAAATTTGCCATGATTATTTCTACAATTTTATCAGAAGTGTCACGTGGAATGTTCCCATAATGGGCTTTGAGGATTCTCAGCCTCTTCCTGATTTTCAAACTGAAAAGGAAGGGGGCTTATAAAGCCTCGGGTTCCTTCCTGCTTCAGTCTCTCCTTTAGCTCCCTTTCCTCATCAGGACTTTGTTTTCTCCCTTCCTGGAATCACCTCCTCCTCTCTGTTCCACCCGTGGAATCTGTCAGTAGATTGGGAGAAGCTGGAAAAGGGTGACCCTTCCTAGGAGTTTCATGGCACACCTGGAAGGGATAAGCAGAATGTGCCACTTTGGAGCTGGGCATTCTGGGTTTATTTCCTGCTCCAGGCTTAGATCTTTGACCTTGGACATGCTACTTCTCTTGGCCACAGATGAGAGTGGAGAAAGGGAATATTAATGTCTCTTCCTCCTGGAATCCTTTTCTGACCCCACAGTCCTTCTAGATTTTTCCATAGTACCCTTGCTCACACCTGTCCCAGCACTTGTCCACATTTGTTGAGATGGACTATTATTCCTGTCTCATCCATCCAATGGTGAGAGTGCAGAGGCTTTGTAGTTGATATAGTAATCAACAAATGAGTTAAAAAAATAGACTAAATGATTACCCATGGCACAGGATTTTGTGAGGCTAAATGAGGTAACACATGTAAGCTCCCAGGGCACCATAGGCATCACATAAAAGTTAGGGTCATTTATTAGAGCTGTAGAGCAGGTTTGTGCGAGAGCCACGATTACTCAAGGCACTTGGCATGGCCGTGCTCAGACACATTGCTGAAGAAATAATAGACTGTCAGTCCTCAAGGATCAAGGAAATACTTTCAACTCATTGGGCCACACACACCCAGAGCCATCCGTGTGAGCAGAGACTTTTGTGTCATAATGACAAGGCCCCAAGTGTCCCACAGACTCATCCAGGTGGGACACCAAACCCTGGTGCTCACTTTTACATGCTCTGAAATGAAAATAAGTATACTGAGCTTGAGTGGGTCAATGGGGGAAAAAGGGGGACATATGTAATACTTTCAACAATAAAGAATTACTTTTAAAAAAAGAAAATAAGTAAACTGAAGTGTATTTCTCTAGTGGACAACTATACTGCAATGAGACACACATGTACATGTGCATTGCACACATATATAAGGAACATCACACAAAATTTGGTTGCATCTCGCAACCATAACATAAAGTGAAAAAAGCCAGGCTCCAAAAGTACAAAGTCTATGATTCCATTTATATGAGGTATAAAGACAGCTAAACTCATCTATGTTGTTTGAAGTCAGGATCGTGGCTACCCTTGGACAAGAGCATGAGGGGGATTTCTGGGTGGTAGGTTATGTTCTGTTTCTTGTTCTGGGTGTTATTACATGAGTGTGTTTGAGCTGTACACTTGTACTTTTTCATATATTATATAGTATAATACAGTGAAAAATTCAAACATAAAGAGTAATGAGGGAAGACTATAGGAGCGTCCAGGAATGTGAGATAAGTAGGCACCATGGTTCCTGGAAATGCCAGTGATATAATCCTATATAATAAAAGCCTATTATGCAAGTCAACCGAACGGCGGAATGGAATGACCGGTCAGTGGGGGGGGTAGGGCTGGTGAGCAGCCGGCACCAGGCCAGCCAAGGCAGGTGCCAGTGGGCAGAGGGAGGGGACGGCGACCGGGGTTTGGGGGTGGGGGTGGTGGTGGCGGTGGAGCAATGGGGGGAGGGGCTGCGGCGCCATCCCCTGATCATCCTGCAGGTTGTCTCCCACAGAGGGAGGTCAGACTGCAGCTTAGGCCCACTCCCTGCATTAGATATCCCTCGAAGGCTCCTGGTCTGCAAGAGGGTGAAGGCCGGGCTAAGGGACCCCCTCCAGTGCACGAATTTTCATGCACTGGGCCTTTAGTTTGAATATAAAAGGATGTGACCAGCATAGCATTAATGAGGGAGCCCTGTGAGGCCAGGGGGGGTTTTACTTTCATTTATGGCCATTCTTTTAATAATGATGTTTTAAAATGCTAATATTTACTAAATGCTTACTATAGCTATTGCTCTTTCCATTGTACAGATAGGAAAATTGAGTTTTAAAGAGATTAAGTTTCAGGCAGGGTTTCTTTCTGAGTAGGCCGGAGATAGGCCCCACTTATTCTTAAGAGACAGCAAGACCCCAGAGAGAAGTGGCTGCAGGGAGTGTCTAGGTCAGGGGCAGGAACCTTTTTTCAGCGAAGGGCCATTTGAATATTTATAACACCATTCATGGGCCATACAAAATTATCAACTTAAAAATGAGCCTGCTATATTTGGTCACACATTTAATTGACTCACCCCTAATGCCTTGGCAGAGCCAGACCAAATGATTCCACAGACCTTATACATATGGCCCATGAGCTGGACTTTCCCCAACCCTGGTCTAGGTAGAGGGTCAAAAGCAACCTGGCAAAATTTTCCACATCTCAAGTATGATATGGAAGCAACAGAGAGTTTAGGCCTGAAGGAACCACCCAGGGAGGGAAGTAGATGTCTCAGCTATAACCTTTGTAGGCTGATGGCAGGTAGACCAGATGGTCCACATCTCCTTCTCTCACTGCGTAAGATTCTGAAATTATAACTTAACCCCAGGAATGGAGGAAGGTGGAGGTCAGCTGGAGATGTGTTAAAGTCAGAAATTATGTTGTCTATAGAAACCACGAGATGTGTATTTAAATATATGGAATAAAAATATAGTCAATATAGCAATTATTTCTTCTCAGCACACTCAAATGGGACTGAGGCTAATACCCGCAGCTTATGTTGGCGTTAGGAGCTGAAGCCATTCCTTGATAGGACTCAGACCTCTGCACCTTTGAAGGTCATGTGCATGCCCCTGGGTTTGGAGTGTGAGTGTGTGTGTCTGTGTGTGTGTGTACACAAGCTTTGAGCAGAGTCCTGTCTGGGTGGACGCAATGGGGAAGTCCAGGTGTTTTTACTTTGTGATCACGTATTTCATAGACCCCCGAAGTCTGCTTTCAGATGCAGCAGCATTATCAGAGTTTGAATTTTTTTGAGCCACATTTCATGTGGTTCCCTAAATGTTAGAACTTCTTTTATCCCCAGACCCAGCAGAAGACTTTCATAGGGTTTCCATTAAATGACCACAATGAAATGTGCATCATGCTACGTTTGAGAATCTCTACTCTCACAGTGGCTTACTCTCGTGCTGTCTGATGGTGAGGCCTCGGAATCATTCAAGTATGTCTCTAATTTGCGCTGCGCTTGGGAGAAGTATCAATAGTAAGATATCACTTTCCTAAGCAATATCATACCCTGATTGAACCTTGCCAGGGAGTCATAGGCCTTGGTGGTTGCATTTGCCTTAGATCCAATTACAGCTGTAAGAGTGGTTTGCATTAGAAGTTCTGACTCTGGGATTTGATCATTCTAAGTAGGATAAACCACCAAAAGAATGTGAATTGCCTTCACTAAAAGGCTGTAATAGCCCAGAGAATATCTTTCATATTTCAAATTGGGAAAACCCAGCACTGCCTTCAACCCTGCGACGGCTCTTTAATGCCAGTCAAAGCAGTGCCAAGTTCCACGTTGGGCGGGTCTGTCTGGACCCTCTAGTCAAAGGGAGTTTCGTCCTTGAATAACAAAAGGGCTTCCCTATGAGGGCCTCTTGCAGCCCAGACCCTGGGAACTGGGGTTCAGGGGTGCCGTATCTAAAGGCAGCTCACCCATGCTTGTTCTAAGTGCCTGCAGACTTGGAAATGATCCTCATCCATCTCCCCCGCCTACCGAACTCCTCCCTAAGGCTGTCCCATTTCTGCCCAAAGCTGCCTGACTTTGGAAGCAGTTGTGCCCACAGATGTTGGACATAAAAGAAATGAGTCTCTCTCAAGACTCTGAAAGGTCATGCTCCCGGCCAGCAGCTGTGAAAGGGCGCTCGCCACTTCATAGGCTGCAGACAAATCTGACCTCCAGTCCACGCCTGTCCCCATGTTAGAGCAATGTACCCCCAACAACACATGTCCCCTGGCTGTTCTCTGACCTGGAACCCAGGACTAAGAAAGGACTCCGACTGCTTAGAAGGAGGGGTGAGGACCCCAACTTGCCCTCTAGGCTGCTGGTTACCCAAGCACACCAGTTACAGCAGCTCTCCACTCAGCTGGCGACTGCCCATCCAATCCCCCCTCTGTCACTGCTGCGAAGATGCTGAGAAGAGCCAGCAAGAAGAATAGGCAGTGACACGTGTTCTCCACCTCCCCACCCCCAAGTCATGTGTAGTAAGGACGCCCCCAGTCACGGGACCTTGGTCATGGGCCTTCTGGACCTGTCCAGGTGAGCTGTAGCGACGTGTCATTGGTAGGGAAACCCAATTTCTTTCTTTAGAAAATAAATGTACTTATATATCCAAATCATGCTGGGAATTACCTTGGGGCACAGAATTATTTTTGAAAAGAATCCAATATACAGGCCAGAAAAATGGTTTGCAGAAACTCACAGTAGTGTTTTATCTTTATGAACAACATTTTATTAGACATACTTGCTGCAAATTTTGGCATTTTATGAAAAGAATAACAGGTCTCATTTAGTTGATTTTTCTACTTCACTGAAAATGCCCTTTTCTCCCTCCATATTTATTCCCTCCTTCCTTCCATTCTTCCTCTCTTTCCCTTCCTTCCTCCTTCCCTCCTTTCCCTCGTTCCTTCCTTCCTTCCTTCCTTCCTTCCTTCCTTCCTTCCTTTCTTCTCTTCTTATAAACTTCTCTCCCTCCTGGTCCTATTTTTTAAGAAAGAAATTACATTCTATCATCTTCCTTCTAAATAATGACATTTTTTAAAAATCCAGAGTTGAGCTTCAAATGAAAATTCTTAGTTGCATTCTATATATTGGAACTTTAATGACTCTCCAACACCAATTAAACTAAACAAAATTAATTGCCAATTACTCTTTTAAAAAAACTACAGAATATAATTGCTGTGAAATGGCCTGTTTGAGTGTGTGTGTGTGTGTGTGTGTGTGTGTGTGTGTGTGTGTGATACTTCCAATTTACTGATAGAATTTTTGATTCTAAACTTCAACCCACTGATTCTTACTTGGAATAATATCAAGATTCAGAAGTCAACCCATTTCGGGCTTCAGCCCTAACCAGAGATTTAGCATCAAATAAAGCGTTGAGTACGGGTACCTCCGTCTACTCCAGAGTGATGAGCGACTCTCGCTCCCTGGCGCACCAGGGGATTCGGATCCTGATAACACGCTCAGGTGCCACTCCTGTCACCCAGGAGGACAACGGCGGGACTCACTGGAACGCTGTAAGGCTGAGCGCATGACACAGACAAATCGGCCCCCAAAGCAATGCGCTGTCACCTCCCAGGAGCAGCGCTTGAGCTCAGGGAGGGGAAGCGCGTATTAGGAGAGCAGGTTAAAAATTGACATTATCCCAGACTTTCATGAAATCAAAATTATGGCCATGATGCCAAGTTATTATAATGTATTTATTACCGGGATTGCTTTCATATTTAACCAATTTGGCCCATCTCAAGACCTGCTTTAAAATGCACCACCTTGCCCACCTTTCCCATTTTCATATGAAAAACAGGAAAGCAAAAACTAATTTACTCAGAGAGACACAGAGCCTGTTTGCCCGTTTATCTCTTACAGACCACCCCTCAGCCCAATGTTGACAGTACATGATATTCCATTAATCTGCCTAATGAAAATTTAACCAGTGTTATAAACAAATAATTGGCTATTATCCTCTCAAAGATCCCGAATAAATTACTTCTGCTTATTTCCTCCCCTCTCTCGGTGCTCAAAAGCTAGCCGTTTCTGATGAATGTCACTAGGAGAAGGAAGGGGGACCCGCCACATTCCCACTCCAGGCTTTGGGCTTCTGTAACCACGGCCATTGTCATGAGCAGGCGACTCTAGGAGGATGGAGAAGAGGGGCAGGAGAGAGGCTCCCCACCTGGGGGTCACCAGCCTACCCCACCTTTAGGGACCACTTTCTACATCTCTCATCATCTCCACACCCCCACCCACTTGGTTCTGCTATTGTCTTTCATTCTGACTTCCATTGTGTTTCTCCTTCATCCCTGTCCCTACGTCTTGAGTGTTTAGAAATTCTTCATCTCTTCTTCTTATCTCAGCCACATGCCCAATCCTCCATCCCCTAGTCCTCTGACTGCTTTGCTGGTGTCTGTGGTTTCTGACGAGAGCTGACATCTCTTTTGGAATCACCTTGGTTGCTTATTAGGCTGGGAGCTCTACTTTCAAATGGAACACCGGGTGTCCAAATGGTTGGCATATGCTGTATTGAATGATTCAACCAAACTATTTGGATGAGGCACAGACCCTGTGTGTAGCAGGAGGTCGAATCGGGCAAATTGAAGGAATCCGTTTCAAGCCATTGTTGCTAAAGAGCAGCCCTACCTCCACAGCTCCACAGGACAGCTAGCCTGGTTTGGCTCTTCAAGGGGAAAAGTTAAGAAAGTACTGAGAATACCTCATTGCCCTCCTGGGTCATCTATCTTCTCTACTAGATAAAAACTTTAGTATTATTTTAAGACAGAGATTGTGTGTTGCTCACCTACTTCATCACCATGTGACACAGAAAAGTACTGAGTGACTGAATGATTCCTGAATGAACAAATGTAAACATCGTGGGCTCTTCTAAGGAAAATTTTTCTTAGACGCAAAGGTAATAAAATGTTAGATATGAAGATTTTTTTAAAAAAAACACAATGGGCTCCCTTTCTCAAAGCCCGTAGATTTTCCACGTAGATAAATACCTTCAGTCCCACAATTTATGCCACAAACTGCAAAAATGAACTTAAACACCCTTTACATTCTCTCTGAAATGCTTGGTGGAAGCATCGCCACTGTCCATTAGGAAGCAGCACAGAGGAGCAGAGAGCAGTGACTCTCGTGCTGTGGTCCTCAACCTTCAGAATGAAAAGGTCATCGAAGAAGGTTATTACATGAAGACCCTCAGCTCCATGCCCTGATTTTCATCAGTGGATTTAGGAATCTGCTACTGTATTACATGTCCCCAGAGGTCCTGATGGAGGTGGCTTGTGGGCAACTCACTGAGAAATGCTGCTCTGAGAGCTTAGCCCCTATTTTGGAATCACCTAGAGCTTCTTATGAGGCTGGGTTCCATGTGTTATTAGCAAGAGGTTAACCTCTTCAGAGAGGCCCCTGGGCTCAGTTCTGGAATGAAGGGGGCACCAGAGGGAGCGGCCATGACCCACTCTTGGCCCCAGTGGCCACCTCGGTTAGTGCTACTTCAACATGAGTCTTCACTGCCAATGTCGTCCATCTCACCCACGGCCGTTCCAGCTTGCAGCCAGATACCTGAGTCTGGAGTTTCAGAGAAAGGTTAGGGCTGGAAGTCCAGAATTAGAATTAGAATTCAAGCGGTCAACGTGTGAGTTTCCAATAGATAGCTGCTCAGATAGAAGCCTGATAGCATATGACAGTGGAAAGATAATACCAACAACCAACATCGGTGCTGGTGCTTCTCACACTTGTGATCTCACTTGATCTTGCAACAACCCTCCGATGCTTGCGGAGCTCACTCCCACCCAGCAGATGTGAGAGCCGAGGCCCAGCGCAGCGGGAGGAGAAGCTGTGTCACGGTGCTGGGACGAGAGCCACGGCAATCTGAAGGAGACTATAGGCCGGAGGACTCCAGGGTAGCAGGTGGCCTAGGGAGAAAGGAACGTAGTGGATTCCCTTCCCAGCACTTGGCCCCGTGGGAATGGACATCATGGGCCCATTACGTTGGACTTTACCATCTATGCTAGTGGTGCGTCACCAGGGATGGGACCTCGGTCTTACATCGGTCTTACATGAAGGTCCTATCTCAACTGATGCAACATTTGCAAAGCTGCCCTCCCCCCCAGGGCAGTTGAGGCAGCATGTGCAAAGCACGTAGCCTGACCGGAGAAGGGGCTGGATCACCCATAGCTGCTCTCATGGAAGTTACCGTTCTGACCCCAGAAATGTATTCACTGTCCTCCAGGGGAGTCCATCCAAGCCCAGTGCGAGGCACAACCTCAAAGCAGGTGTAATTGCTCCAGGGCAGAGGGCCTTTGGTGCCCCCCAGGTCCCTTGGCTGAGATTGTGGTCCCAGTGAGGCTGCACTGAGCCCTGCCCTAATTACCGTCATCAAGGGCACGGGGGGAACTGGTCTTCTCAAATGAGGAGAAGAGACTGAGAGAGAGAGAGATTGGAGGCTGGGTTATCAAGCTCTGAAGATGCCTATGGTTTGGAGAGCAGCTGATGAACAGAAGTGTGCATTTGGTTTGGTCCAGGCTCCATAGGAAAGCTCTAGATTTCACCAGAATTAGACTATTTCCTCCAGTGACCCCAAAAGCAATCAAGGGGACTGCGTTTGTAGGGAAGCCTGTGGGATTCGGCATCAGCTTCCGATGCAGACTCCATCAGCCGCCACGGGCCGAAAATGGGGTACCTGTGGTTGCTGTCGGCACAAAGACCGAGATGGACTCGGCACACGAATGGGGACTTGAGTTAAGTTCTCCTGCCTCTTCTCATCCCAGCCCTGGCCCGACCAGAACTGGGAGGACCACCTTCCACTAGCCGTGGCCCTTTCTGTGTAACCCACGTCATCCATGGGACCTCCAAAGGCACTGCCAATCATTCGGGGGCCCTGTCTTAGATCCGGTCCAAATCCACAATCGCCTCCCGAGAACCCACCGGGAGGGTCACCCCGGCAGCCCCATTCAGGCCGTGATTTGAATACTGGTAAAAGGGATGATCCTTGAGCATTTCCCTGCTCTTGCTCTAGGCTCCAAAAATCAGGAACATTTGAGCAGCACTGGCAAGAGATAAAGTCGGCAGGGAGCAAAGGTCCGAGTGGCGGCGAGAGAAGAGTCATTTTGCATTTTCCGCGCGCCAGCCAGCATTCTACGTCCTTCCAGATACATCCACTCAGTTCATCCTCCCGAGCTGCTGAGGCAGGTACTGCTCCCAACCCCAGTTTCCAGATGAGGAAGCTCAGGCGCCCATGAACTCAGGCGACCTGAGCTAGCGCCCTGTGCTTAAACACTGCACCCACCTGGGTTTCCCATCACTTCAGACGTCACCTCCTTCGCAAGTCTGTTCCCTAGCTTCCCTGGGAGGACCACGCCTTCAGAGACGCTTGAGCTGGCGTCTCTTTCTTTTCTGGCAAGGAAATGCCAAGTATGTGTCAGGGGCACGCGATGATTGCCCAGAAACCACATGGCCTATCATATGTCATCCCTCATCATTTATTTTTATGAGAGCAGTAAGTGGTATCAGCATTTTATAAGCATGTATTTATATTTGTTAATTTAATTTATGCAAATGCCTCATTTATGTAAATCATCCACAGATCCGCCATCAGGATATCTTTAGCAAAATCACATAATCAAGATATTTAGGGATCTGACATAGATAATCAGGGAACGCAAATTATTTTTACTGCATGTTCTTTACGGCAAGAAGCTCCTCCAGCGTCAGCAGTCTGGTTTCACTAAGGCTGGCTTCCCAGCGCTGGGGTTGCGTTGGTCTGTCTTTGCTCTCTCGCCGCATGTCCTTGCTCGGGGGCGGCCCGCCTGGGCCAGGCTGCTGGGAGGGGGATCTCAGCTGCAGCCCCGCTTTTCCATTCTCTTCTGAGGGATGAGGTTACGGTGTGTAAACACAACACAGTGTTTCACAGCCATCCCCGAGCTTTGGGCTTGATCCCTCCCTGATGGCAGCCTTCTCATTACCCATTCATGACGCTGCCAGGCAGTCCTCACCCATAACAAGCTCCCCCCCTACACCTGGGCCGTCCATTCCGAGTTTCAGGCCGACGCTCTAACCACTGAGCACACCAGCCAGGGCCGAAAAGGCTTCTTTTTCAGGAAGAGAGGTGGGAAACGCAGCCCTGTTTTTCTTGACAAAATCAGGACACTGGGAACCCAATGATGGCCACACCAGAACGCTAGCCAAACAGTCTGTGAAAGCCAAGTGCACGTTGGGAGGGGCCGGCAACTTTGCCAGGGCCTGCCCAGCACTTCTGCGATGAGTGTTCATTATAAGCAAACACATGCATCATTTATTTTTAGCCTTTTATCATCTCCTTGGGGCCCTGCCTCTTCGACAAAGGTCACGAAATAAGGAAATAAATGATGGTCTGGAAGCAGATTCTCTTTCCTGGGATCTATCTTCAGGGCTCAGGTACCGAAGAGCATCTGACCTGCTCTCAGCCTCTGGCTCCTAACTTCCCAATGATTATTTCACGGTCGCTCAGACATCAGTGCATCTCATGAACCCAATTATCCTATCAATAAGCGATTAAATGTGCCTGGAACATGTTCATTGCGTGGAGACCTGTTCTCTAACTCAAAACAAATTTTCAGAACGGGTCACAATTTTCCACATTTGCTGTTCACAGTGGATTTGTTGGCGAATGGGGAGCCAGGGTCCCTGTCCCTCGTCTTAATTTCCGGTATGCTGCTCCCAGGTGATGGGTGGCTGTCTTACGTCTTTTCTTTTCCTACGAACTTTTCCCCCCAAATGCAGAGAGCTTGCATCCTGTACTGCTGGCCATTTGACTGCCAGCTAAACAGATAATTGAAATTTTTTTGTATATTGGCAACAGGAAGGAATAAGAAAAAGCAATTTTGACATAAGTAAATGTCGGAGTTGCAAATTTGGTTGGCATAGTATTTTTTTAAAAAAGAGAACAAAACCTTAGACAAATATTGAAAAATCGGGAGCTTTTATTTAAAACTTTGTATTTTCAAACTCCTTTGGCGGCTGGAAAAACCCCAAACCTCAGGAGCTCTGAGGACACTGTGGCCACATTGTCCCATGGCGCCTGCCCATCTAGGCACGGAGTGTCACCACCACCCTTCTCTCTCCCAACTGCCACACAGCCAAGCTCCCTCGCATATGTCACAGAAACGTGGAGAGCAGGGGTGGGGAGGGAGGGCTCTGGGGTGGACAGCTGACTCTTCTCACATGTCCCCTTGGGCAAGGTACTGAACCTCCCTGTGCCTCAGTTTCTTCACCTGAAAAATGGGGATAATATAGTCCTATTGTCTAAGCCGGTTATAAAGACTAAGAAGAGGTCATAAGAATAAAGTACTTAGCGCAGTTTCTGGCACATAGTAAGTGCTCAGTTAACACCATGCCCGCCCCTGGGAATACAGGTGACTTTGCCCTCCGATAGTCAAAAAACGCAAACCAGGCATTTAGAAGCAACTTTGACGGCTTGGCTCAGAGACTGGTCCCTGGGGTCCCTCCTGTTCTCACCGCCTTTCCAGCTCTACCGTGTGGGTTCCAACTACAAACAGCATTTGTGTACAACTAGTGCTCAGAGGGGAGAAAACAGGCCAGGCAGGACATGTTGATTCTCTCTTGACAGGATGGCCCATGGGACTCTGAGAGGCCAGGTTCTACCCACCACAGGCAGACAACCCAGAGGTCACCGTCACCAGCCCACTCCCCCAGAACCAGATGCCATCAGCAAACTGAGTTAGGAGGGGGGGAAAAAAAAGACTCCAGGAAGAAAAGCTCTGAATGAATAGTGTTGCACATGAACTAATCTGGGCTTCATGCATATTCAGAAGAGCAGTGAGTGAAAAAGCGGCGTTTCAGACAGCTTTACGTTTTCAAATTAAGTTAATAAAATAAGATTTCCAATGTAATGACAAATTAATTCTTCTTTTCATAAGTTTATTAAAATAAGCGTCTCCTATCTCCTAACTAGCGCTGACATATGCTTATATAGATACATCCACCCAGTAACCCAATCTCCCGGCAATCTTGAAGCAATTAACTCCTTCTAATCTTGAGCTAACAAAGCCCACGGTGCCAAAGGCCCCGGAGAACGCCCTCCGCGCCTGAGCCTCGCCGGGCAGCCTCCCGCCAGCCCCCGCTCACAGCATCCTTCGGGATGCTCAGAAGTGGTCCAGCGGTGGCGATTCCGACGCAAACAGATGAGTCATCACAGATCATAAGATCTTCATTAACTCCTTATTTCTCTGCTAATTAACACAGAAAGAATGAGCCGCGCGCCTGACAGGCACGGGCTGACCCACCGCTTGGTGGTTAATGGAATGCAAATGACATCTAATGAGGGTCTCTCCGTGGAGTGAGGGCAGCTGGCCTGCTATTTTTGCTGTGGATTTTAAAGCGCTGGAGCTCCATGGGAAGAGTTTCCCTAATAATTTAAACGGCAGCTGAATTTGTAATTTAAAGTCCATGCATTTATGTAGGCCCTAAACATGGCAGAATTAACGTAAGCTGTTAATGACCAGGTTTAGCTGGAAATACCATAATTTGGGGGGGGGGGGGGAGGGGGAGGAAATACTGCTGCAGGCCCCGCCAAAAGAAGCACAATATTTGTTGATTATGTCAGGTGACGCGATGCATTTTAGATTTTGTTTTAATGTGACAGTAGCAGGCCTGTGATCAAAATGTTGCTTCTTCGTTGACCCTGAGCATAGTCTTTGCAGGTTATTATAGCTTTAAAATGCTAGCTGCAGCAACCAAACTTTCATCACCTGAGATTTATCTTAGCGTACAGATAGAAAAATCAGCCCAAATATGATTTGTGTGCTGTCAGTAAAATGTTGATTCGCTTAAGGGGTTTTAGCAACGCAGCCAACGGTGCAGCTCAAAGAAGGAATGTTACTATTGATTGTATCATCTATTAATGATAATTAAGTGACAGACTTTACAAACAAGAGCATGATTTTTTTTTAAAGGTTGTATTAAGATGCATGCTTGCCTGACCGTGTGGCTCAGCGGTTGAGCATCGACCTAGGAACCAGGAAGTCACGTTCCAGTTCCCAGTCAAGGCACATGCCTGGGTTGCTGGCTCGATCCCCAGTTGGGGGCGTGCAGGAGGCAGCTGGTCAATGATTCTCTCTCATCATTGATGTTTCTCTTTCTCTCCCTCTCTCTTCCTCTCTGCAGTCAATGAAAATATATTAAATGTATGCTTTCCTCTACCTATAACCATCCCCTTAACCTGTGTGGGGAAGACCCTCCTCAGTTAAAATCCCGAGCTCTCTTCTCAACCCAGGTCTTTAAGCAACTTCCTTTCTACTGAGTTGAATTGGCAATTCGCTCACCCAAGAGACCTGGCGTTGCAGTATCATCCCACACTAAAGTCTTGCTTAGAAACAGGAAGTATAGGATGGTTACTGTGAAATTCAAAAGAATTATCACTCTACAAAATAGACTCTCTGATTCCGACACTATCCAGGCCCACCCCATTCTCTCACGTTGACCTTTTCCACAACTAGGACCGCTAGGAGTCCATCCGAGTAGCTGGAATGTCTGCACTCTAGGATCCTTCAAGTTTCATGACAAATAGTTTCCTGCTTCCTAATGGGGGAAGACTGGTGGGAGAGAGGAAATCGTGGTAGTCAAAATTATGAGTTGTTGCTTGACGTTTGTAAGGAGTTTCTGGAAAGGTGATTGCTCTAAAATTTCCAACTTTTAATTCCTTTTGAATTTCAGCATCAGTTAGGGATAACCTGTCTTCTTCTTTAGAATTTCTCTCGAACCCAGTCTTGAAAGGGGTGAAGAGATTTGTCTTCCTTTCTATTCGGTGGATGTGCTCGAGGCTTTTGTAGCAACCCTTCCTCCCGGACTCTGCTCTCCTGGCTCTTCTCGTGGCCCCCGCTGACCATGCAGGCAGGTCTCAGCTCAATGTCACCGTTCTGCGTTGGATGTCACCTGAAGCAGCCCCAGTCATTCCTAAGAACGCATCTGCCTGCATTCGTTTGTTGCCCATCTACTGTCTTCTGGGGGCTGTTCACTGTCGGGAACCACCCCCCCCCCCCGCCCAGCTCTGTAAGCTCTAGGAGAGGAGGCACCCTGCCCACTGCTGTATCCCCAGCAGTGCCTGGTCTGTGGCAGGGGCGGTGGGAACGAGGGAACCTCAGATGCTCCCTCCAGAATGAAGGTCATGTCACACCCCAGGCTCCCTTTGCCAAACTTAAGTATATTTTGTTGAGCTTTAGCATGAAATCACCCTTCTGTTGCCCTTCTTGTGAGAAGTTCCCAAAGGGTATTGATTTCTGCATTGATTCTATATTGGTTGTGCAAATAGAGAGTGTTTTGCTGTTAGGAGCAAGCAGAGTTGGTGAAATTAAGTCCCTGATATATGTGTTATTTTAAACTATTCTTTCCACAAACTTTCCCTCCCTCATTTTAGTTTTTAATTGAAATTTAATTGACTTATAACGTTATTTAGTTTCAGGTATAGAACACAATCATTCCATATTTGTATATACTGCAAAATATATAAGTCTAGTTAGTGTCCATCACCATACACAGTCACAATATTTTGCCTGTGATGAGAACTTTTAAGATCTACTCTCAAATACACAGTATAGTATTATTAACTATAGTCACCATGCTGTACATTACATCCTCATTTTCCACAAAGTTTTATGCATCCCAACTCCTTATAATTGGGCAAGAGGACAGAAAAAAAAAAAAGATAAGAGCGAGAGAGAGAAAAAAATTGAAAGGGAAAATAAAAATAGCCAGTAGTAGAGGACTGACAGTTGCACACCTTTGCATGAGGCCACTGGAGGCCCTTAAAACTTTATCAAACTGTATGGCTTTGGAGAAGACTGCCTCCGTGTCCTCAGGAAGTAGAAAAAATGACATTTTAGGTAGAAATTGCTTTAGAAAAAAAAACATTTTAAGTACATTTGAGGGTGCCATCACTCCTTGGATGGTTCTTCTCAAAGCTCTCAAAAAGCCGTTGACACTGTTTTTAACTAACCAAGCAGCAGAATGCCCCATACAAAACCCATTTCCTTTTTTTAAAAAAATATATTTTTATTGATTTCAGAGAGAGGAAGGGAGAGGGAAAGAGAGAGAGAAACATCAATGATAAGAGAGAATCATTGATCGGTTGCCTCCTGCACATCCCACACTGGGGATTGAGCCCGCAACCCGGGCATGTGTCCTGACCGGGAATCGAACTATGACCTCCTGGTTCATAGGTTGACGCTCAACCACTGAGCCATGCTGGCCAGGACAAAAGCCATTTCCACTGCACATGGCTCTCGAATCAGATGTCCTGGGAAGGCAGCTGGGTGTTCATGAGAGAGAAGCCACCCCTGGTGACAGTCCAGGTCTGGCTGGTAAGCCAGTACTGAGCATGGAGGCAGGTGTGATTCGTACACGTCACGGAGAACTGTGAGCTCTTCTCAGAAGACATTTATAAACATGGGGAATGTTGAGGCACGGGGATATGCATTTCAGAGTCAGGTACTCTAGTTGGACCAGTTTTAATGATCAAAAAGGTACTATGCGCCCCGGAAGCCTTGAGTGAACCCTTGTCTCTCTGTTTTTGCAAACTGGTTAAAGGCTGCACACAGCGTTCAGAGGCATCAAGCTCGTAGAGGAGACATGCGTGAATCTCCACCCCTCTCCCCCTTGGCTACCACCCCTGGAATTTCGAGCTTGAGTGACTGGCCATCATTGGGGCACCAGCTCTGCTTGCTCCTGCCCTTTATATGCATAAGGCCTGAGAGCAAGTGAAATTCAGTTGACACAATAGTCTCTCATTAAATTCCCCATCTAAGGAAACTTACAGTTATAGGTGGACAACCAAGCAATGCACAGTAAAAACAAAACTGGGAATGATATGGCATGGAAGCAGATAGCGCTTGGGGAAGGAAAAACCCAAGTGTGTGAGAAGGGCTAATCCCTAGCAAATAAGAACCCTGACAATTGCTTTTCCGACCATGGGCTGTTGGCAGAGCTGTGACAATGGCAGAGACTCCTTCTAAATCTTTCCCCCTTTTATTTAAATGAAAACATCTTTGTGAGTTATATAGAGTTGGATGTCACCAATTTTGAAGGTAATCTTTTAGGTTAAGTACATTCCCACATTAAACTGATAATTATCCCTCCTCTTCTTCTATCCCCCTGACACTCAACACACTGGATTTTTTTTGCTTCATGTTTTATTTATGGGACAGAATTAAGATGCAGATTCACAAAAACATAAAAACTCATAATTATTCATAAGGGGCTTTAAGGTTACTCAGTACATTTTTATGAAACTCTGAGTTTGTGGAAAGGCATATTTGAAAGTTTGTGGAAGTCAACTAATATGAAGTCTAATCTGAAAATGATCAAAATCTTTGAGTATAAGTCTGTCTCAGTATTCATAATCTATTTTTAACTGAAGTAATGGGCATCGATAGCCTTATAAATATATTCAGGGCTGGCCTGGCAAGAGAGGAGATTTGCATATTGAATGCAAACAACCAATGTGGGAAGAAAGGTCTACTTAGGAATCTTTGATCACTAAACAAATGTAATAAAGGAGAGAGGTTTTTCCTGTTTGTTGGCCATCTGTATGGTACAATGTGCTTTTAAAGATATGCCCAAGTCTAGGAAAGCGTCCCACCAATTGGAAATGGACACGTTCTATTTATTCTGGTCCCTGTTGATGGAGGTGACCGCTATACCTTATAGCAGCGGTTCTCAACCTGTGGGTCGCGACCCCTTTGGCGGTCGAACGACCCTTTCCCAGGGGTCGCCTATGACCATCCTGCATATTAGATATTTACATTACGATTCATCACAGTAGCAACATTACAGTTATGAAGTAGCAACGAAAATAATTTTATGGTTGGGTCACAACATGAGGAACTGTATTTAAAGAGCCAGAAGGTTGAGAACCACTGCCTTATAGAAATGGTTAAAGAGCAAAGAACATCTGAAAACAGTTGTGAGGATGGAGGCTCTACAAGCCTTCCCTTCCTGATGATGACTTAGGCTCTTCAGCCAGCTCAAAAATGAAGAACATTCTGATGAGGAAGACACCCTGTGGATCAAACTCTGGGGAGTGTAATCCCAAACCACTGATCAAGGGACATGTGTGCTCTTGGGATGATCCCAATGGAAACATCTGGAAATCAAATGTAGAGAGTAAGAAGCCTATTGCTGCTTGGGAAATTCCACTTCACAATGGAAAGAGGCAGGGAGATGGAATAGAAAGAGCATGACCTTTGGTGCCTAGACCTGGAATTGAATCTCCACTCTGGATAATCTTGGGCAAGTCAGTTAGCCATTCTAAGTCTTGGTTGACACATTGGTGTAAAAAAAAAAATCTACCTTCAAATAGCTATAAGATAAAATGTGATCATGGATACGAAATATCTCATATGGCACCTGGTGCATGGTAGGCACGGAAGAGATGTCAGCTCTTTAATGAAGTCATGTTACTTTGCTGTAGGCTTTTTATTCCTATTTTAAACCTACGTGCACATATACACTCACACACAAAGATGTAGATCTAAAAAATCCCCATGATCTATACACTTGCATTTGCATATACATCACAGGGGTTTGGGGTGCAGCTAATTAAGGAAAATGCCCCCTCTTTCTACTAAAGTTAAACACTGTTGAGGTGATGGATTTCACAGCTTGAGCCACTTCCTGCCTGAAATTTACTCAACTCTGTCGCTCACCCTGTCTGTCCTGGTGACCTTCCCTCCAGCTTTGCTCCTCACACCACCCACATCCTGATGCAAGGCCTGCTGAGGTTTAGAACATCAGAGAAATCTACGGAACATTGTAGAAAGTGACAAAGGGACTTTGGTTGTTGTCTGCTTCTTCGGAGGGGTTGTTTGCCGTCTCAAACTCCACCACTGTGAGAACCATAAACCTCTCCAGATGCTCCCCAAACTCCACCACTGTGAGAACCATAAACCTCCCCAGATGGGACCAAGACAGCAGCCTTAGCCCCATCCCCCCCCCACCCCCAACACGCTGCAAGAAGGGGCCAGGTCGGCCGTGCTGGAGGGAACTGAGAGAAAGCGCATGTCCCTGATGAAGTGCTCAATAATGCCACGGTTGGAGGCAGAGCTCTGGATTCCACATTCGGCTGGTTCGTATGTGCTCCCCTCTCTAACCAACAGCGTGGGCTTGGAATTTAATATACTTTCAAGTGCGTTTTAGTACGTGTGACATTTTTGAACCAAAAGCTAGCTCAGAGGAATGTCATTTTGCTGAGACGATTCTCAAGATGTGCTGCTGGGCCTGAATGAGATCCTGATCTCACAGGTGATGTAGGAGCTACCTTCCCTGGACGGATGCAAATTCCTCCATTTCTTTGGAAAGCATAGCGGTTCATGAATTTAACTAAGTGGAGAGGATCCCTCCCCCAGGCTCAAAGAAGCCCCCATACCGTTGGTTAAGCTGAGCTAAATATGTAAATAAAAATCACAGTACTTTTCCTATCAACAGTGGTCAAGTTACTTCGAGGGCCCCGGAGTTTTAACTACCCCAAGGGAAGGAGGGCCAATGATAATATCATTCCCCTGAAAGTGTTGGGTTTCTGTTTATTTTCAACACAGGCAGCTGGTAAGTAAATTTATCCTCAAAAGGAGTGACCCTTTTAATGGTCCTACTTTACCTGAAAAAATAACTCCTTTACACTCACTTAGCCTCAGCGCCCCATTCCCCATCCCGATTGATAGGCCTGGGAACAGCTGTCACCTGCGTTGTCAAGACTAGTTTGTTCACTGGTGGCTGCCTGGATGGAGAGGGTTCTGAGGCCACACCTGGGCTTGGTGGAAGCGGGTAAGGGTGTTGATTAGTGATGTCTGGGGCCATGAATGGTGAAGTCTGCCGAGGAAAGGGCCGGAGAGGACTGCTCCTTTATGTTAGTCATTACTGTTATTTGCCATGGGGGGCACTACCCATGAATTAGGCACCCATGAGTCAGTCTCCTTTTTGGACAATAGATGACAGTGATCCCGGCATTTCTGAGTTTTAAGGAAATTCTTAAAAACCCAGGGATCCAAGGATTTCTAAGCACTGCGGTGATTAGCAGAGAAATGATAGAGCCTAGACAGCAAGAGATATAGACTCCTAAGATGCACAAGTGTTTCTCTTATTATCCAGCCATGCCTTACTTTTAATAACCTTATTGCTCTTTTACTTATTTTTTAAGCACAAAGCTCAGATTTGGCCATTGCCTTGCTCCTATTCTGCTCCTATTCTTTCAATGGTGCCCCAGTGCCTAGAGAATAGGATGGTTTCCTGAGGCTGGCATTTTAGATCTCACGCAGCTGATATCTTATGGAGGGAGAGAGACAATGCATACATAAGCCTCAAACAATTGCAAACAAACAATTGCACATTGTGATTAGAGTTATTTTTGAAACTCTGGGAATAATGAGAAGGGCCAAGCAGTTGCTCTTAGATACTGTAAGCAGAGGTATTCTCTTTGAGGAAACCCACCAGTCCATATTTATTGGTTTGTAAGTTAAAAAAGTAAACTCAAATCACTTAAAACAAAGAAAGGAGAGAGAGAGAGAGAGAGAGAGAGAGAGAGAGAGAGAGAGAGAGAAAGGAAGGAAGGAAGGAAGGAAGGAAGGAAGGAAGGAAGGAAGGAAGGAAGGAAGGAAGGAAGGAAAGGAAGAAAGAAAGAAAAGAAAGGAAGAAAGGAAGGAAGGAAGGAAGGAAGAACGAGAGGGAGAGAGAGAGAGAGAGAGAGAGAGAGAGGGAGAGAGAGAGAGAGAGAAAGGAAGAAAGAAGAGAGAAAGAAAAAAGGCATGGCTGCAGTTGAGACCTTAATCATCGTTACTGAGACCAGGCTTCTCTGTCCCTTTCTCGGCATATTGGTTCTCCCTCCTCTCTATCCCCCTCCTCCCCTAGACAGTCCCTTCCTGAACTGACAAAGAAAGTCATTGCAACCACAAGCTCACATCTTACCAACTCAGCAGCCCCAGTGGAAAGAGAATACCTCTTTCTCATTGGTTCCAGAAGGACTTTAGAGGTTGATCCTCATTGGCCAGCCATAAGTCACATGCAAATCCTTGAACCAATCACTGTGGCCAGAGCTAGGTTATATGACTGGGAGCTTCCTGGAAAGGGTTCAGCCTCTTCCTCCAAAATCTCACTGACTAAGGGTGGGGCAAGCTGATTCCTTCAAAGGAAACTTTGGATTTTGCTACCAAAAGAAGTGAAGCCATTCCCAGAAGGCGGGCACAGCAGGGGTCCACCAAAGGAGAAGACAATCTGAAACCAGATGAGAAAAAGCTAGCCCTGGGAAGAGCTGAGTGGGAAGGCATATTCCAGACAGAGGGAACAGTAGGCAAAAATGACAGTGAAGGTCATTGCATCTGCAGGGAGGTGAGCTGGGGAACCAGTGGCTTGAGATGAGTTTGGAGAGGTCGGCAGGCATTAGATCATAGAATATTTTAGGCCCGTGGTTGGCAAACTGCGGCTCGCGAGCCACATGCGGCTCTTTGGCCCCTTGAGTGTGGCTCTTCCACAAAAATACCACAAAATACCATGTGTGGGCGCGCACATACAGTGTGATTGAAACTTCGTGGCCCATGCGCAGAAGTCGGTATTTTGTGGAAGAGCCACACTCAAGGGGCCAACGAGACGTGTGTGGCTTGCGAGCCGTAGTTTGCCGAGCTGCAGTTTGCCAACCACTGTTCTAGGCCAAGGACACAGGACCCATTACCACTCTTCCTTTTCATAATAAATTACAAATTTCTTCAGAGATCTTGTAGTTCCCTCCTATCTAGATTTACTAAATTTTTGAGATTTCAGCTGTTCTATTCTGAAAAGGACAGACTACCTTTACCTTAAAATCAGAAAAAAAATATAGCATTTGACTTGGAAATGCTTAAATGGTCATTAACCAATTTTTTTTAAAGAAGCTTTTGTTTTGAAGATGTAAAGAACGCATCAGGTTGCTACGGTTTAGACCACTTTAGAGTTCCCTCATCAGATCTTAACCTTTCACAAGCATTCTACCTGCCGCTGAGATGTCTCAGCTTCAACCAGAATCGGGCATTGCATTTCCCGAGGACACGGAAGTCCTCCCGGATCAGCTGTATTTAGAAAATTATTCCAGCGCTTAATCAGTCAGACTGAGCCAACCTGGATTTTGAATCTTTGTGATGACTTTTGCATTTCATCTATTTGTTTCTTAATACCTAGCAGATTAGACTAAAGTGTTTTCATCTCAAATGTCATGGCTATGCATTAAAGTGGAGGAGCGCAAGCCAGTTTGGCTCCGTGGATAGAGCATCAATCGGCCTATGGACTAAAGGGTCCCTGGTTCGATTCCAGTCAAGGGCACATGCCCGGGTTGTGGGCTCAATTCCAGTAAAGGGCGTGGAGGAGGCAGCCGATCCATGATTCTCTCTCATCATTGATGTTTCTATCTCTCTCCCTCTCTTCCTCTTTGAAATCAATAAAAATATATTTTTAAAAAATGAATAGAGGAAACTGACTTGACAATGTTGTGGGATTTTATTTTATCACCAATCAGATCACACTTTCTTATTCAGAGAAAAATGCTTATGTTGAAAGCAATGAAGAAAATAAGAAAGAACAATGTCGTACGTGACTGACAGCTGGTTTTCCCGGGAGCTGCTGGCGGACGTGGGACTCCTAGCACAAGCATACTAAGCAGGAGAAGGCTGAGCCAGCCGACCTGGAAGGTGGTATTGCTGGATTCACATCCTAGTCCTACTCTCGCCTATCCTGTTCCCACTGCAGCGCTTTGGCCAGCTTCCCACTGAAGCAGGCAGAAGCCCACAATCATCTATTACGAGTTTTTTCTTCACTCGAGATTTATTTTGGTTTTGTTGTTGTTATACTTAACATAACAGATGTTCTGGCATTTTTTCACAGAATACCACAGCAAGCCTCATGTTATCCCTAAAACCCTACACAATTTTAGATAGTCCCTCTGAAATAATGTTCTCCTCCTTTGGAATTTTATCTTCAAGGAGGCCTTTTTTCTCGCTATTTGTAATAGTGCATTACAATGAATGCTATGGAGAAAGGAACTGTTTACTCATTTGCTTTCTAACTTTGGAATTAACGGCTGTTGAAAGATAATTACCCCAGTGCTGGAGTCAGAGAGTCTACACATCTGCTGAAAAAGAAGAAAAACATTCCTTTTGATTTTTTCACTTCTGCCCCCAATTTACAAGGAGGACTCAATGGTGATAGTAAATGCATTTAGGATTATTCTAGAGACAAGTTGCAGTCCTCATTTGAATTGAATGTGTTTGAGCCACAGTCAAATGCCTAAAGCAACCCTGATGGGGGTGGTTCGGTTGCTTGAGCATCATCCTGTGCACCGAAAGGTCACTGGTTTGATTCCCTGGGTTGGGGTGCATGTAGGAGGCAGCTGATCAATGTTTCGCTGTCACATCGATGCCTCTATCTCAGCAGTTCTCAACCTGTGGGTCGAGACCCCTTTGGGGGTCGAACGACCCTTTCACAGGGGTCGCCTAAGACCATCGGAAAACATATATAACTACATATTGTTTTTGTGATTAATCACTATGCTTTAATTATGTTCAATTTGTAACAATGAAAATACATCCTGCATATCAGATATTTACATTATGATTCATAACAGTAGCAAAATTATAGTTATGAAGTAGCAACAAAAATAATTTTATGGTTGGGGGTCACCACAACATGAGGAACTGTATTAAAGGGTCGCGGCATTAGGAAGGTTGAGAACCACTGCTCTATCTCTATCTCTCTTTCTCCCACCCCCTCTCCCCTTCTCTCTCAAAATCAATAAAAACGTTTTTTTAAATGCCCAAAGCACACCCTCTGTGTTCTTCTGGGAGAGGGAAGTGGAGGGTACGTTAATGATCAGACTTAAACTCTGGCCTGGGAAGATTCCCAGGTTTCTGTCCCCCGGTCTTGGATGCACTTTCAAGACTAAGGTTGACCCATAGTCAGTGTAGGGCTGACCGTCAGGCCCGACACCTCCCAAAGCAGCCTGCGGGTTATTGACAGGCTGCCTCCATCTCCCTCGCAGCTCAGGGGACAGTCACCTGGCTCTTTATCTTCCTGGGCAAGGTGAGCGCCCCTTGTGTTTGCGGTCCTGTCACCAAAGAGAACAGCACAATGTAAAGTATCCCTTAATGTGCTAAAAGCCTCCACCAAGGATGGCTAAACAAACAGAGCATTAAGTTGCCTTTCAAGCTGACCTGGCCCTCTCTCCTAATTGTGTGGGTAGCTGATTGACAAAATTGATGATCCTTGAGGAGCCATTTCCTCCGCATCAGGTCATTACTCAGTACAAGAGAGCTAAGGGCCACCAGTTAGATTCCCAATTCCTTGTTCAGCCGTTCAATGCTCGGGCATCTGCCCGCCTCATACCGTTTCCCACCTCCGCCTCTGAGATGCCCCTTAGCCACAGTGTTCCACTCAGGAGCACAGGGCGTTTCCCACATCCTCTACAGCCCACACTCCCGCTCTCCTGACCTTTGGCATTTATTGCTAACACCTCTTTAGAGTGTCTCTATGTTAGTCAAGATTCTTTTGGTTGCAAGTGACAGAAAATGCAAAGCAAGCTGGCTTAGGCCAAGAGATAGATAGATAGATAGATAGATAGATAGATAGATAGATAGATAGATAGATAATAGATGATGATGATGATACATACATAGATAGATAGATAGATAAATAGATAGATAGATAAGTGATAGATAAAAGAACTTGTTGGTTCCTATAACTGAACAGAATCTAGGGGGTGAGGAGTTGTTGATTTCAGGCAAGACTTTTTAAAATATATATATATACACACACACACACACACACACACATATATATATATATATATATATATATATATATATATATATATATAATTTATTTCAGAGAGGAAGGGAGAGAGAGAGAGAAACATCAGTGATGAGAGAAAATCATTGATTGGCAGCCTCCTGCATGACCTTCATTGGGGATCCAGCCCACAATTTGGGCATGTGTCCTGACTGGTAATTGAACCCTGACTTCCTGGTTTATAGGTCAATGCTCAACCATTGAGCCACACCGGCCAGGCTCAGGCACGTCTTGATCCAGGATTCCAATGCTATACCCGAGATCCAGTTTTCCTCTCTCCATCTCTCAGTTCCCTGTCTTTGGTGTTGAATTCATTCTGTGGCCCCACCTGAGCATGAAGAAATTGCCAGTGGCTCCCAGGGCTCTGCGCATCCAGCTTCCCATGCAGTAGGAGATAGATAGGAAGACCTTGGTGCCATGCCTTCAGTCAAAATCTCATTGACCATGGATGGGACAATGTGGTGAGCCCATTGGCCTGACCTAAGCCACCTGTTTCAATCTTGAGCAGGGGGTGGAGTCAAGCCTATCAGAGCGCAGGGGGAGGAGTGACTTCCCAGGAGAGGAGAGAATGGACACTTAGCCGAGATGCAAACAAGCCCTAGAGCAGTGATGGCGAACCTATGACACGCGTGTCAGAGGTGACACAAGAACTCATTTTTTGGTTGATTTTTCTTTGTTAAATGGCATTTAAATATATAAAATAAATATCAAAAGTATAAGTCTTTGTTTTACTATGGTTGCAAATATCAAAAAATTTCTATATGTGACATGGCACCAGAGTTAAGTTAGGGTTTTTCAAAATGCTGACACGCCGAGCTCAGAAGGTTCGCCATCACTGCCCTGGAGGCTGGCCTCCCTACCTAGTGATAAGCCAACTTGAGGACAGAAATCTCAGCTCCAACTTCTGAGCTTTCCCCAGGGCTGAGGGCCGTCCCCTACACTTACCAGGTCCTTCATGAGGGCATCAATGGGTGGATAACCACCCGCAGAAACATTTTGACTAATATCTCACCAAATCCAGGAAAAAATAAACATTTGCAAAACTGTGGCGAATCAAAACTTTGCCTCGATGGCTTTTCTCTTCCGGCTGGCAAACGCCACCAGCGCACAGTGGCTGTGACTGTAGACACAGACTCTGTTTAGTCGCCACATGTTGTAACAGGTGCCAGAAGCTGCCAACACAGATGGCCTGGCAGGGTGCCGGCGGTTCCCTGGATGAAGTTTGCTTTTACTACATGAAGTTCCCCGTGGCTTCGAGAATGGACGTTCTTTGGCTTCGTACTGACTTTCGGTCGCCGGGGATGGTGGCTCATTTATCACCTCTGATCCTGCTGGAAGGATGCATTTCTCCTCCCACAGTGAAAAGTACTCTGCTGTAACTGGGAGTCTAGATGGTAGAACAGTACTGTTTGTTTGCTTATTTAATGAAGCATATCTGGACTATGGGCTGAACTAGGCACTAGGACAATAGAGGTGAGCAAAGGGAGAAATGGTCCCTGCTGCGTAGACCTTACAGGTGAGTTGCAGGAACATACACTCATCAAGTTACCTGTGAACAAAGCTCGTGGTACTTCCCTTCCCCTGCTTTATTATGTTTGCAATGACATACTAGTGCGTGATTTGATTACCTGCTGTTTCTTCTTCCTTTAGGCTAAAGGCTCCCCAAGTTCCTATTAGTAGTAACCATGGCCCCCTACTTTGAGCAGCGTGCCTACCACTATTGTAGTGCGTAAGACATATCTGACGTATTTGTTGATTGAAAGATAATTGAACAAAGGAGTGTCTTACTCTGGGCCAGGGGTGGGGACCTTTTCTCTGCCAAGGGCCATTTGGATATTGATAACATCATTCACGGGCCATACAAAGTTATCAACTTAAAAATTAGCCTGCTATCTTTGGTCGAACATTTAATTAACTCAGCCCTAATGCCTTGGCAGGCCAGACCAAAAGATTTCATGGGCCTCATACGGCCCGTGGGTTGGATATTTCCCTGCTCTAGGCAAACCATGAACCTATATTATTTGCACCCAACATTGTACCTGAGCTGAAATGCAACAGGTTTTCTTTTTTAATTCTTTACATAAATAAAGAAAATAAAAATTTACTTAAACTTCTCTAAACGCTGATTCTTACATTCAAGATGGTCAACCCTCAGCATTTATATTATCGGAATCTTTGGAAAAGGGCCTACCATTCCTTATGTCTAGGGCTTTTGACCAATTTCAGAGGGAGGCAGGAAGAGCAGATTGTTTGTTCACTCAACCAGCATTGCTTGGGCGCTTGCTAAATGCCCGGCGCTGCTCCACGACTAGAGATACAGAGGGAACGAGACGAACGTCTTGCCCTCCTGAAACTTATCATCTTGGAGTGTTCTGTGCATGGGGAGCATATGCGTATGTGGGTGATGGCATCAATGCCTCAGCGCTGCTGTAATAAGTTACCAAAAACTCAGTCACTGTTCACTCACAGTCCCGGAGGCCAGAAGTCCACATCAAGGTGTCATTCCGGTCATTCTCTCGGGAACTTCTGAGGAAGAGTCCCTTCCACACCTCTCTTCTAGCTCTTGGTGGCTGCCAGCAATCCTCGCTGTCCCTTCGCTGGGATCACTACACCGCTCACCTCTGTCGTCACATGGTCTTCCCTATGGGTCTCTGTGTCTCTGATCGTCTCCTTTCTCTCAGTGACACTGGTCATTGGATTTAGGGCCCACCCAAATCCAGGATAATCTCATCTCGAGACCCTTCACTTAATCATACCTGCAAAGACCTTATTTCCAAAAAAGGTCACATTCACAGGTACCAGGGTTAGGACTTAGCCATATCTTTGTGGGGGACACTATTTAACCTACTCTAGGGGGGTCTTGTTAAATGTTGCCACTCACCCTCCTGATGTTGATTCCCTGCCCAGTGACCTTCAGCTTGCTTTCTGACATTATGCCGCTCCCCATCCCCTTCCTCCTGCTGCTCAGACCTTCTGGACCTCCCGTACACCCCAGCCAACCAGGCGCCAGGTGCTGGTGCCCTGTTCTAGCCAGGTTCAGACAGAAGGAAGCCACCCCGATGACACAAGGCCAGTGATTACTGAGTCAAAGACTCTTAAAACTTTACAAACCGAAATAAAATGTTCATTGGCAGAAATCACCTTGAGACCTTAACAAACCTTGTTAAACATCTGTAGCTTCAAAGGAGAGAAATAACTCAACGTGTTTTAGCAGGGAATGACTAGTTTCTGATGGATTGTTGGATATTGTGTTACAATTATAAGTTTAAAAACACACACAGAAAAATCTAGAGAAATGACCCACAGTTGAGAAGTATAAAGAAGGCTGGGATCCAATTTCTGAGGCTGACCAAGCCCTGACATCGAGATGTCAGATAAATTAGGCACCCACCTCAGCTATGGACCTCTCACCTAATTTAGAGAAGTGATATTCACAAACATTGTCAATAATTCCGAGTTTACAATCACACCTTTGACTGTTGACTTAAAGCATCTAGTTTGGTTCAGGCTACTGGTGATGTTTACACTTTGGAATCTATTATGCATAGAAAAATTAGGGATTATCTTTGACCTGGGTGCCACATATTCTTATGCAAAACTAAGTAGGGTTATTTATTCATTTAATCAATTCCATATGTTTGCTATCATCATCACCATGTAGAGCAGATCTGATTTCTGCTGAGGTCAAACCCACATCATCCTGTGTGTGGGGATGGTAGGTCTGATTGTGAACACAGAGAGCCTGGTTGGCATTCAGACAGCGTTAAGCCTTCCTGACTTTTGCCACACAATGACATCGCTTTATTTTCCAAGAGGTCGCCTGCCATTCAATGATAGGATTAAGAGAAGGTTTCTCTTATTTATGAAAGTAAAATTAGGGCCTAAAATGAGGGGAAGCCTGGACTTTGCACTTGCATTTGAGCCCAGTCTGGGGCATGTGGAGGAAGAGAACATGATCAATGGTGGAGAAAGACCCATGAGTATGGCCACAAAACTGTGGCCCACAGAGACTCCATGTAATTCTACAAAATCACACTGACCCCAGTGCTGACGATGTTTCAGGCACCAAACTAGGCTCTGGTGATGCTGCAAAGATGAACTGTGTAGCCCTCAGGGAGTTCTGAGATGAGAGAGAGAGAGAGAGAGAGAGAGAGAGAGAGAGAATATGTATGCATAGTATATAGTACATATAAGGGCTAAGGAGATGTAGATGAGGAGCTGTTGATTCTATAGGCTTGAGGCCGGGATGGAATTGAGGAGGAGAACACAGAAAAAGTTCAGAGAAGCAGTTGATCTCTCTCACTGGTTTCATAAAAGTCCAACACTTGGGCAAGGCAAACAGAAACATTCTGTGCAAATGCAACAGCAGTAGGGGGCATGCAGGAGACAGCCAATCAATGGTTCTCTCTCCTCATTGATGTTTCTACCCATTTGTCCCCTTCCCTTCCTCTCTGAAATCAATAAAAATATATTTTTAAACACCAGCAAGTAGAGTATTTGAATAATAAACTCAAGTTGAATCTACAGCTGTAAATCTAGTGCCTTAAACAGAATTCAGTAACATAAAATTTAATTCAAAAGATATTTTTTATGCCTAGAACGTTGCTGGGAAAGTGTTGATATTTATCATTTCTGAATAATGGGATTACTAGGGAAAGCATTTTCTTTTTATTATTTTCTGTATTTGTAAAGGCTTTTTACAACTTTTGGGTCACTTTTATCAACAGAAATAAAAAAACGAAATTTAAAAAAAACAAAAAAATTAAAAAAAAACAAAATTTAAAAAAAAACACATTTGTAGAGGGCATCCTCTAACATTCCTCTTCTCAGTTAAAGAGCCCTCAGCATAAACACTTCTTTCTTTCAGCACCAGGAAGCATGTGAAAGGCGAGTGGACATTTCTGCCAACACACCTGCACCGGAGGGCTTACGCTGGTTTCCAGTTTTATTTCTTTTGCTTTGTGACATGTCCAGTTCTCTTTGGAAAATTCTTCACTTTTGTCTGATGCAGAGATTCTTAAAAGACGCCAATTTCATGGGCTGCCCTGGCTTTCTAGATCGCCGGCAGGGTTTTCTGAAACTGTGAATGGCTCCCCCAAAGGAGGAACGCTGGTTTTGAACGTCCAGGTGGTTTGTCAGTGGCTGCTGAGATCCAAGTCCAGGGAAAATTCTCGTAGGTGAAGGAGTCCTGCAGGGTATCGTATGGCATAGCCAACAGTGTAAGAACATTCCAGAGAGGGAGGAAATGGTAAGAAGGGAAGAGAACTGCGAATTCTCCTTCTCACACGTGGTTCCTTTGTGGCCCGTCTTTCTCAGAAGAAAAGAGCAGGTGCAGGGGGAGGGTCCCCTCGGAGGAGCTGCTTGTGTTCAACATCTTTTCAGCCAGCACCAATGAAAGGAGTGGGATGCAGGGGGAATTGAAAAGCAGGAAGAAAATAACATGATGGAATATTTCTCACCAAGATTTAAGAACAAAGATCCTCCCATCTCCCAAACAGGAGCCATAAATTACAGGTGAGCCTTCTGAAATCACTTCTTAATTCAAATTAAGTTCTCCCAAGTTGGCCACACAGATTTAGGTATGTTAGTTACTTAAGGACAATTGATTTAGGTTAAAAGGTACAAAGAAACGCTACTTCATAACAAAGACTGTTAGTGGCTTTACCGCACTCTAGTTTCAAAGGCATCTCTATATTCAGGTAGAGTCTGGGAGGGGTGGGGGAACTTGACGAATGAAACTATCCATGTGTAATTAATATGGATTCATTAATTAGCAGTAATACATGGTACATAGGTGGAGTCTATATCTCAATTAATATATTCAGTACTCACAAAGCATTTGTCTCAGCAGCATCATACAGCCTGAATTATGAAGGAAACTACCCAAATAAGTCATCTGGCTGACGCGCTGCACTGAGGTGGGTACATAGTTAATTCAGTGGTTTCAACCTTCTCAAACACAAGAACACTTCATTTTTAACTTTGAAAACCTTCTTTAATATCACATTAGTCCAGCCCTTGCTGGTTTGGTTCAGTGGATAGAGCGTTGGCCTGCGGACTGAAGATTCAGTTCTGGTCAAGGACACATACCTTGGTTGCAGGCTCAATCACAGTACACACGTGGGAGGCAACCAATCAATGTGTCTCTCTCACATCAATGTTCTTTCTCTGTGTCTCTCCCCCTCCCTTCCACTCTCTCTAAAAAAAAAAATCAACGGAAAAATATCCTCAGGTGAGGATTAACAACAACAACAAATTAGTTCTAATTGTAATACAAGTTCTATGGGATTTTTTTGTGTGTTTTGTTTTGTTTTATTTTTGGGTTTTGTTGTTGTTGTTGTTATTTGTGTGTTGTTGTTGTTTTTTTGTTAATCCTTACCCAAGGTTATTTTTCCATTGATTTTTAGAAAGCGGGAAAGACAGAGAGAAACATCGATGTGAAAGAAACACATTGATTGGTTGCCTCCTGTATGAGCCCCGACTGGGCCCAGGCTGGGGAAGATCCTGCAACCAAGGTACCTGCCCTTGACAAGAATCAAACCCAGAACCTTTGGTCCACAGGCCAATGCTCTATCCACCAAGTCAAATTGGCTAGGGCATAATATGTTCTTTGAAAACAAATATATCAAGAGTAAAAGCTACTATGAGTTCAATAATAATTTGAAATTCAGTACCAACACATCTGTAGTTATAGATAGAATGGCATTTGGACAGTCTGGGGTCTGTAGACACTGCTTTTAGCGAGTGTGGATTCATGGACCCCTGGCAGTATTGCTGTGACCCTGCAGAAGTCTGTGGCCTCAAGGAAACTCTGGACTATATCCTTGTGGTACTTATTAGTGCTATTTCCCCAAAATACCTGATTCTCTTCCTCCTGGGTATAGGGTGGGATTGTCCTTCCCTGACCCTTGAGTTATGTTGAGCCGTATGACTTGCCTTGGCCAATCAAACGTGAGTGGAAGTGACATGTGTAATTTACTGGAAGAGCCAGTATGTGGCTCCCTCCTCTTTTCATCTGACTGTTACTAGCAAAGCTCTGGGTGGTAGGGGTCCCGTCAACCAGTCTCCGATTGAGAAAGACATGGAGGAAAGTTCCAACCCACTCTAGCCAAACTCAGATACCTAGGAAGCATTAGTTCAAAATAAACCTATGGTTTTTAGTTGAGATGTTAAAGCTGTTTGTTATTGCAGCATTACCTGGCTGATCCTGACTTGCACGGTCCTTGAGGATCGTTGGTTATTTGTGCTTTATGGATTGATCCTCTCACCCAGTGTCTCAACTACTTAACTACTTATTCCAAAGTAACATGTATTACTCAGTCCCAGTTCTTCCTTGTAACCTTTGATGGCCTCAGAAGATTTCCAAATATATTTCTAAACACCATTTTCTTTTTATAAATCTTCTACCTTAACCGGAAAGGTTTTCAACTCAGTAAATTTTTCTAGTGGAGAGAAAAGGATGTGGGAAGAAGTAATTAACAACAATAATAAAAGGTGCCGGGTAGAACTTGGAGGGAGAGAATGAATACTCAACTCAGATGGCAGTCAGGTGCTTTGAGGAGAATAGCTTGATCTGGGACCAATACATTAGTATTTCTGAAGCCCACTTTTACTTAAACACTTTGCCTGCAGAGAATAGATTTTAACACTCTTCACCATGGGCTCTGGAGGGACGTGTTTCCCCCCTACCTGTACTCCACAATAGAATCTCCTGGGCAACTTTGAGAAATACCGATGCCCACATACCACCCGAAAGCAATTAGACCAGACTCCATGGGGTTATGAGTTTCTGAAAGAAAAACAATAGCGAAATAAACATTGTGTTTTGTTATCGATAGTCTTGAAAAATAACTGGCAATAATTCTGTCCCAACAAATTTTCCTTATTTGTAACTAAAGTTGAAGAAGGAATTCTGCCCCAGCTTCTCTCTAACGGGTTATCCTTAATTTATCACTCAAGTCCTGGACCAAACCTCTCACCTACATATTACTTTGTCCTTTTTTAAGGTGTCTATTCCTGCACAACAAAATATCACAAACATCGTGGCTTAAAACAACATATATTTAGTAACTCACAGTTTCTGTGGTCAGGCATCTGGGTCTTGTGTTCAGTGTCTCCAAAGACTGCGATCAAGGTGTAGCTGGGCTGTTTTCCTTCATGGAACTCAGAGTCTTTCTCACAGCCCTTGCTACTGTGGTTGCTCGCTCCTGTAGGACTGAGGTCCTCATTTCTTGGTAGCTCTCATCCTGGGGCTGCTCTCAGCTCCTAGCGACCACAGTACCTCTCTATGTGGCTCCCTCATAAGTTCTCCCACAACACGGCACTGACTACTTCACCTGACCAAGTCAGGCCCAGCCAGGGCAAGCTTGCTTTGCATTAACTCAAACTCAACTCATTTGGAACTTTAATTACATCTGGGAATCCGCTTCACCTTTTTCTATTCTATGGACAAGAAGCAAATCATGAGTCTCATTCATACTCAATGGAAAGGGGTTATAGGAGCTGGCTCACTGGGGAGAGGGAGTCATTGTAGCATGTATATGCCACGTTATTTTTGAAAATCACGATAATTTTTACACCTCTTTCTAATATCGTGATGGCTCAAACTGGGCACTATCATTATCATCAACATCATCATCGTTATCCTTACCTGGTCATCCTCGGAAGGATGGAGAGAGCACTGGAAAGATAGATCAGCCCCCCTTTCTGCCCCTGCTCCAGCTCCCAGCCCCTGCGCGTTGTATTGGGTTTATGGTCAACAGCTGTACGTTGCTGGCTCATATTCAACCTGTTCCCAATTACGACCGCCACCACCTCCCTGTCTTGTGAAAGTTCATATTTAAGATCCATGTGCAAGAATCAAAGATGTTTCCTCCAACTAAGAAGAACTCGCTTGCCTGACGAGACCCTAACAGACTCCTCATCCACTTGATGTTAGGAATCAATCAAAGTTAAATAACACAGATCCTAAAATGACTGTGTCTCCTACAACAGAAAAAGGGTGATGAGTACTACTCAGCAGAGAAAACGCTAGTTATTTCTTTTTTTAAAAAAATGGATATTTTTTATTGATTTCAGAGAAGAAACATTAATGATGAGAGAGAATCATTGATCAGCTGCCTCCTGCATGCCCCCTACTGGGGATCGAGTCTGAAACCGGGCATGTGCCCTGACCAGGAATCGAGCTGTGTTCATAGGTTGACACTCAACCACCGAGCCACACTGGCCGGGCTGATACTACTTATTTCTTGTGAGCAGCCATGGATAAAGATTAGGAAAGATCTCAGTGGGCTGATTATAGATACTAAGCAGCAAGAGGAATATTTTTCCCACTTTCTTTTCAATTTTTCCAATTGTTTTCCTAGGAAATACAGATATTATATATTTGACACTGTAGTAGTAATCATGAAATAAATTTCAGCCATTTCTATGTCTAGTAACTGAGCAAGAATAATAAAAATAAAGATAGAGAAGCATGATAAAGATATTAGACCGTATGCTAAAAATATATTAACAACCGGGGGATTTCTTTTTCAAGTTTCTTCTTTTCTGAGATTCAACATTGATATGTTTTTCTCATTTAGGTTCACTAAGTAATGTTTATTATTAATCCAAATTCCCAATATTGAAGGGGAGATATTTCCCATATGGTTGACATGCTGCTCTGTAGGTTCATAAATTTGGAGGAGTTTTGATTAACACTGACAGAAAACCCTTTGAAAACATATGGCTGCGTATACATCATGTCATTCCTAATAAGATGACACATACTTCTTTGCTTTTCCCTAATAAGATGAGTTCAGTCGTATTTAAGAAACATGATAATACTTTGTCGATTTTCCTTTCAGGGAGAGAAAAATTGAGTAAAAATAAACTGTTTGGTTGTTTCAGCAGACGCTGAAAGCATAGCAGAGAGTTTGTGGGAATTAAAAAAAAAGAGTGCTATCTCTAATTACTTTTTATAGACCCAATTAACATGTAAATGCGGAGTGTTTTCTGACACCCCCCATTTCCTTCTTGGTGACTCTGGTCCCTCATTCCTTCTGGCTGACTGGGGATCCATCTCACCCTCACCAGGCTTTAGAACTGCCTTCTACAGTCCTTGCTGATCACAGCTTTCCTACCATTTGGGCTCCAAAAACATTCTCATTCTTGGTAGCTTACATTTTTCAGATGAACCGTTTTCTTTGTTTCTTGGACTGATTTGTTTCCATTTCTCCTGAATCCCGTCGCAATAAATTCATTCTGAGAATCCAAACATGAGCTATTGGAAGTATACTTTAAAATATAACAAACACAGAAAGAAAATTGGCAACTTGTACCAAGAATCTTTAAAAAAACACACAAGTCAATACTTTTTGACCCAGCGATTCCCCTTTTAGAAATCCACCATAAGGAAGTAATTTAATATGTGCAAAGAGTTTATTATCAGGGATGTTCATAATAGTATTATAACAAAAAAATCAGGAAAAACTTACATGGCCATAAAATGGAAGATGCTTAAATAAATGTTGAGGATCAATTATAAATCATTTGCAGGCTGCAGGATAATAAAAAATTAAAGCTGAATTGCTAGAGCACATGCAAGCCCAGGACCCAGGGAAATACACACGGTTTTTATAAAAGGCTAAAAATTTATCAGCAGCAATTAAACAAGAGAAGGATTTAATTCCTGTCATAAACAATTAAAGGTGGTGGCTGAAGAAGAAAACAAGTGATTCCACTGTGCTAGGACCACCTGTGCCCCTCCTCAGCACGGAAGAGAGTGAGGCAGTGAAATGCTGAGACATTTTTGCTTATACCTTTCAATTTGGAGAGAAGACTTAGGGAGTGAGTAGGTGACCTGGAGAAGACCCTAGCAGAACCCATTTCAGATAGAATCCCATCCATACCACAGCATATCAGCAGAGGAAGAAGGGGAGGTGCCAAGGCCTACCCTTCCCACTGGTCAGGGGGGAAACAAGCTAGTCTATAGGGTACTCAACATGACTCAGGAAAAAAGAACAGAACTAAGTTCTCCCTAACAAGAACTTCCTGTGTTTTCTCATTTCACTCTATATGGTTAGGCTGAGACACACACACACACACACACACACACACACACACGATTTACATTACACTCAGAGAGTAGAACACAAAGGGGCCCCAGAAAAGCAGGGAAGGTCATAAAGGAGCGATCACACACTCATACTATCACCAAGAAAGTTCTGGGCAAGCATGCAAATATCCTTTAGAAAAGAGAGGGCACAGCCCTGCCTGTGTGGCTCAGTGGTTGAGCATCGAACTATGAAAACCCCCCCAAGGTCACAGTTCGATTCCCAGTCAGGGCACGTGCCCGGGTTGTTGGCTCAATCCCCATTGGAGGCCGTGGAGGCAGCTAATTGATGATTCTATCTCATCATTGATACTTCTATCTCTCTCTCCCTCTCCCTTCCTTTCTAAAATCAATAAAAGTATATTTAAAGAAAAAGAAAAGAGAGGGTACAGTTTTTTTAGCTATAAGATGAATAAGGTCTGAGAATCTAATGTAAAACATGATGACTGTAGTTAATAACACTATATTATAAAAATGAAATTTTGAACTGTTGTCACCAAAAAAATAAAAAAGAGAGAGATAAATATGTTAGGTGAGGATGGATATATTAATTCACTAGACAGTGGGAATCCTTTTATGATATATATATAGATAGATAGATAGATAGATAGATAGATAGATAGATAGATAGATAACAGATAGATACATAGATACATAGGTAGATAGGTAAATGAGAGAGAATAAAACAACAAAACATAGATGAGAAAATCCCATCTAGAAACAAAATTAACAGAAGAAATCATTAGAAGTGATTGTTTCATGCTATAGAAGAACTTGATAAAAGTCACTAAAATAAAATAGAATGAAAATAATAAAATAACAGAATGAGAAGAAAGCAAAGACTGAAGCAATAATTAAGCATTGAGAAGTAAAACAACATCATTGCAATACATTAGACTCAGCAAGGAAAACACTAGATGTAAGTAAAAATTCCACTGCTGGAATGGAGACAATCTTGAGATCATCATAGTGAGCACAGAGAAAATGTAAAGAGTGAAGCAATCAGAAAAGAAATGGAGGATGAAGATAATCCAACATAAGGATAATTGGTCCCTGTGGCGTTCCGCTACAAAAGGACAGGGTGTGCTCTTTTGAGACATCGTAGTGAAAAACAAAAATCTTTGAAAGGAAGAACTAGTTCTGCACATTAAAAGGGCACACTATGTTCCAGAAAAAAGATGAGTCCACTTGAAGATGTGTCTTGGTTAAAACAGCAAATTCAAGACTTTTTCAAGCTGTGAGGGAGTAAAACAAGCCCCCAGCAAAGGGGAACTATGAGGTTGGTCTCAGAAAATGACAAACTAATTTTACAAGATTCTAAAGAAAAGAAAATGATTTTCTAAACTGTCATATCAAGGCAATTCATTGTTTGCATACAAAATTGAAAGACAGATATTTGCAAACATGAAAAAAAAAACACCACACACAGTGAAATATAATGTCCATAACCCATTTTTGAAAAGAATTTCCAATAGAGGGAACAAGCCAACCAAGAGATGAATCAAATACAGAATTTAGGCATAAAGCGTTTGTGGATAAAATGACTGGCAACAAATGGTGAATCCAACTAAATATAGTCTAAGAGTTAAAGTTAGAGTTTAATTGCAGAATAAAATGTACACAGTATTAACATATAAAAAATTCTACAAAGCAATATAACCAATGAAATCAGGAGGGTTGGGGAGAGAGTTAGGAAGAAATACAAAGGAACTAATCTTCATAGTAGATGAACAGAATGTGTAATTAAAACACTTGATTCCAACCTTGTAATATTTATTTTAAAATTTAGAATGATCACTTAGGGAGCAATATTTTTTATGGTAGGGAAACATTAATCTGTGGTTTAGCATCACTTTCTATTTATTAAATTTCTTTTAATTCTGTTAAAAATAAGCAAAATGTATCTATAGTGTGCTAAATACAGTATGGTATCCTGAATTGGGTCATGGAACATAAAAAAGACAGTTGTGGAAAAACTAGTAAAATCCAAAAAAAATATGAAGTTCAGTTAGTAGTAATGTACCAATGCTGATTTCTTCTATATGACAAATGTACCATGGTAACATACAATGTTCATATTGGGGGAGTCTGGGTGAAGGGTAGATGGGAATTTTCCGTGCTATCTTTGCCACTTTTCAGAAATTCTAAAATAATTCCAATATAAAGTGGGTCTTAAAAATATTAGACATCATATCCTTTAGACTACATCTTTGTGAAGAATTAAGTGTAGGATAGTGTTTATCAAAATGTAACACTGGCTATTTCTAGGCCACTGGCTTCAGGGTGACTTGTAGCTCTTGTTTTGTATACTTTTTTGTATTATTTACAGTTAACAATAGACAAATTATATTTTGATTCCAAATTTTTAAAGAAATAAATAAAATAGTGTCATAGATGAATATTAATATGAGGAATGCTTATGATAGAATTTTTATGAAAAAAATCAGAAGACACAAAATACAGTAGTCGTATTTTTATTTTTTAAAGTATATTTGTAAACAAATGACTAGAAAGAACTACATTAAATTATTGCCAGTGTTTGATTCTAGATTAGTAAATTTTCTTCTCTTCTTTATTCATTTTCAATTTTTGTTTATTAAACAATGAGTATACATTTATAATAACTGAAAAATAAACATTACCATTTTCCTGTTATTCAATGAAGTCAAACCTGGTGGTTGGTGAGTCAACTGGAAAAGTTAATTAAAGCAGTGAATCATAAAATGGGATACATACATACCTTAAAGATTTAATTTTAACCTGAAACATATGGATGCTCATTCACTTGCCACTCTTTTGATGTTGAGCCAAGGCCTTTCTTTGTGTCGAGGTCTGCTGATCTGAGTTCCACGCGGTCTTTCTTTCAGAACCACCCATAATGCATCAGCCAGAAGCTCCAGGTTTGGTTCCTTGAAGGCAGAATGAGACCTTGAAGACACTTACAAAACAATGTGTGCACAGTTTTACTCTTCCCTCTTTTCTTACGTGTGTTTTTTGAAATTGATTGTAGCAACCTGTCAACACCAAATTTTTCATCAGTTTACATAACAGTTATGTAAACAGAAAGCATATAATGTTTGCATAAACAGCTGCCGGCACAACCTACATAAATACGTTTGGGAACATAGATGGCTAATTCTTGGTTCTCACAACTGGGGGGAATAAAATTTGGGGGCTTAATAGAAAGTAGCCTTAGCTTCCAGCAATGTGATGCTGTGGACACCCATGGGGAGCTTTTACTCAGGAAACAGAGTTTTACCTTATCCAACAAGTCAGTGAGATGAAGAAAGTTATGAGAGCTTCTATAGATAAACATAAAAAATGGCAGAGCACTGGCTGGCGGTGCTCAGTGGTTAGAGTGACGGCTGGCATATTGAAGAGTCATGGGTTCAATTCCTGGTCAAAGGCATGTAACTGGGTTGCAGGTTCAATCCCCAGCCCCAGTTGGGGCAGGTGCAGGAGGCAACCAATTGATGTGTCTCTCTCACATTGATGTTTCTCTATCTATCTATCTATCTATCTATCTATCTATCTATCTTTCTATCTATCTTTTATCTATCTATCATCTCCCTCCCTCCCACTCTCTCTCTCTAAAAAAAAAGTATATTCCTCAGGTAAGAAGTAACAAAAGGAATTTTTTAAATGGCATATTTGCCTGGCAGGAGGTCATGGTTCGATTCCCCGTCAGGGCACCTGCCTAGGTTGTGGGCTCAATCCCCAGTGTGGGGCGTACAGGAGGCAGCTGATCAATGATTCCCTCTCAGCATTGATGTTTCATCTCTCTCCTTCTCCCCTCTCTCTTCCTCTCTGAAATCAATAAAAATACATTAAAAATGGCAGACTCTAATACACTAGTAAGTCTTGCTACCTTAAATGTAACAGAAGGAGGCTAACATCAGATTTCTTCTTGATTTGCTATTCGCTCCACTTCTTACACTGGGTGGCCATGATACCCTCCTATGAGTCCTTCAACATACCAGGAAGGTACAGATGAATGGCAAATAGGTCATGTGGGCCTTTTCTAGTTGGCCCCACTCTGTAGGTTGGTAATGATACTTCCATTGTGCAGATGAGGAAACTGAGGCACTAAGAAGTGCCCAAGACCTTTGGCTACTCATTGACAGACCCAGGTTTCACACCCAGATCTAGGTCTGACTCCAAGTGCACTGCTCTGCCACAGGGCCTTCTTTAATGCTATGGGGTTAATGAGATATGTACGTACGTGCACAAAGAAGACACTTGAAAAGTTGTCATTTACATTTGTCACTGTAGAACAGCTTTGTTTCCATAACATCTGATAACAACTCTTTATTATTCTGAGTCAGATCATCAGCTCTGCAGAAATAATGTGGGTGCTATGCCATATACCTCTGTCCTATGTATTTAGAATAATTTGTCTCCCTCTTCCTATTTGTGGCCTGTCCCACGAGAATCTTATTCATTTTCGGACTATCCTCATTGCAGGTGTCCTACATTTCACACGTACTGTCTGTGGTTCCAACTTACAATATTCGCCAGAAGATGTGCAGCCGGAGTCCCTGACCCCTTTGTTAACACCATGTCAACTACCCAAGGTTTTCTCTAGATTTGCAGTTCTTATCTCTTCTGCATCACAAGTTCCATCTCTCTCTCTCTCTGTCTCTCTCTCTCTCTCTCTCTCACTCACTCTCTCTCTCTCTCTTAGTTAATCCTCACCTGAGGATATTTTTTTTTCATTGATTTTTGAGAGAGTGGAAGGGAGAGGGAGAGACAGAGAGAAACATCGATGTGAGAGAGACACATTGATTGGTTGCCTCCTGCACGCACCTTGACCAGGGCCAGGGAACCTGCAACCAAGGTATGTGCCCTTGATTGGAATTGAACCTGGGACCCTTCAGTCCATGGGCCGACACTCTATCCACTGAGCCAAACCAGCTAGGGCCACCAGATCCACTTTTAAATGTAGCCTGTGGGTAGATACTTCTTTCCACCAACCCAGGCTTCGTCTGATCCCAAGCCAGCACCACCTCGTACTGGACTCTAGCAGTCACATCCTCTTTGCTGTCCCTGCTTACCACTCTCGTTCCCTATTCTCTCCCAGCATCAAGAGCGACCCTTTAAAAATGTGAGTTCACTCATGTCTCTGCCCACCAGCTCCTCCCT
>NW_005871393.1:973344-976483 GCF_000147115.1 Myotis lucifugus | reverse complement strand
GAGTCAGCAGATGAATCCTTAGAATCATTTAGGAGGGCTGCTCAGCCCCCGTGCCCTCCAACCAGACCTCCTCTCCCACTCCCTCCCTTTATCCCCGGGCACCCTGGTCTGCTTGCTGTTGAGAGCTTTGTACTTTGCTTGTCCTCCTCCCCTCCCCTCCCCTCCCCTCCCTTTCCCTAGAAAACTCTTCCCCCAGATACCACATAGCAGCCCCCGCTCCCTCCTGCTCCAACCACCCCCACATCACAGAAGCCTGTGATTCCTCCACCCTTCACTCTCCATCTGATATTTTTGCTAATTTGTTTATTCTCTGTCTACCCTGCTAGATTGCAGGGGGGCGGGGGTTAGGGGCTCTCTCTGGCTCACTATTGTATCTTAAGAGTCTAGGACACTGCTCTGTTATTTAGTCCTCACAACGACTGGATAGGGTAGGTGCTATTCTTATATCCATTCACAGAGTAGGAACGGGAAGCACAGGGGGACTCGGTAACTTGCTCCATGTGACTGAGCCATCAGGATGCAAAACCAGGTGGTCTAACCTCACAGTGGGTGCCATTAACCACCATAAATAAATGATTTATAAAACGGTTGTCAATAATCTCTTCTTGCGCTATTATCCTTAGGCCCATTGTCCATGAGCATAAACAGCTGTTGCCTTTTCTATCCGCTCTATTTGCTAGTAGAGTAGGAAAAGGCATTAGCCAATATCATATTGTATGAAACATATGACCTAAACCATCCATAAATATCACGCTAGGCCTTGAGAAAAAGAACTAAACAAAGACTATATATTTGAGTTGCTTTCTTAATCCTCAGAAGGGTTAAAAGCTACTGATTTTCAAAAGGGAAACTTCTGTGTCCTAATTTATGCATATCTATCTATCAACTGTCAGGAGGAATGCGAGAGGTCAGCTCAGACTGCACCAATAGGTGTTTCATAAGCTAAATGGTGATCAAGAATTAGATCAGCCAAAACGCCAACCCAGCAATGGAAATGGATATGTACTTTCAGCAGGCCATTCCTCACAGGATATAAATTATAACCACTTCAAGACATAGTAGGTGTTCACTCAAGTTTCTCTGTGGGTTTTCATAGCCCTGCGACTATTGTGTTTGAAGTAAAAGTTAATAAAAGTCCAGAAACAAACCTGAAAAGGTATTGGTACCAAGAGATTAATTCAAGAGTTTTTGGGGAAAGCACCTTCCACCTTGAACGACTTTGGAATGAAAGAGGAGCGTCGGCGCACATCTGGTCGTCAGGAATGCTCTGGTGCCGAATGGGAGGCAGGCACTGCGCTCGCCCACCTTCTCCCCCAGGAGAGAAGCAGGCTGCTCTCCGTTATTGGCTCTTGGCAGCAGGCGCAGAGCACAGCTTCAGTGTCCCTGGCTCCACCAGGGAGGCTCCCGACCTGCGGCCCATCTGCAAAAGCGCTCTCCCAGCACAGTCAGGCCCACGGAGGTACAAGGCGGAAAGCAACTGCGCTGACCTTGATGGCCTGGAGGATATCAGCAGGTTGTGTCAGCAGAGCCCAAACGCAGTGAGGAGCTGAGACAATTGCCAAGATCATTTCAGCCAAAAGCAACAACACGCCTCCCTGAGTTCTGACCAACTTCCTCCCCCCAAAACAGACACTTATGAAAAGTACTGAGTAGCATAAGTGACACCAGGGTCACTGGTTGACTTCACTGGAAACCCGAGGGAAAACAGCCGAGGAGTCCTGGTCTGGGGACCTAAAGCTACTAGATGTCAGTGTTGCCTGGTTGAGATGAAGCCCAAGGGAAGTGGCTGAGGCCCCACAGGGACCTTCACTGCGAGTAAAATAGACATTGAAATTGAACCAGGGTGGCCTTAGCTGGTTTGGCTCAGTGGATAGAGCTGTGGACTGAAGGGTTCCGGGTTTAATTCCAGTTAAGGGTACATGCAGGTTGCAGGCCCATCCTAGTGAGGGACATGCAGGAGGCAGCCGATCAGTGATTCTCTCCATCACTGATGTTTCTATCTCTTTCTCCCTCTCCTTTCTTCTCTGAAATCAATAATATATACATATATATATATATATATACACATACACACACACACACACACACACACACACACACACACACACATATATATATTAAATTGAACCAACGTGGAAGAGTCACATTGCACCATGGGGCCAGGCAGGTAACCCCAACTAACAAATGAAGCTTCAATGAGAGACAAGACCCGACAATTTTCACTTCATTCTTTTCCAACATATAACAAATGTTCCAACCTGACACGACATTTAAAACCTTCCGATGCAGTGTTATGGGAACACAAAGGCAGCACAGCAAGGATGTGTCAAAGGGGGCTACTAAGTGAGAGGTCGACTTTGGAGTTTCATAGTCAAGTTCATTTGTAGTTACCTAATTACAGAAAGAATCCCCCTCGTCATGATTCCTTGAGCCCAACATATGGCTTGATTTAAGTTTGAGGGAATTCAAGGTATAGATGGACAATCAGTAAGGTCTATGAAATTTTGCCCATATTTAAAATAGAGTAAAAGAAATCCAGAACTTCATTTAGGGGGTGACTAAATTTAAAATCTGGGTGACATTCTGAAATTATTACACAGGGCTCAGAATTAGATTCTACTCCAACGAACCCTGTGAACACCGGCGAGAGGGGGCCTGGCTCAGCTGGCCTTCCCACCAATCCTGTTCCCACCAATCCCATTCCCACCAATCCCGTTCCCACCAATCCCGTTCCCACCAATCCTGTTCCCACCAATCCTGTTCCCACAGGTACCATGTGACAGAAGGTATGGCACTGCCACGTGGATCCTAAGATAGAAACCAACACCGAGGAAAGCCCAGCTTGCAGACATTATGATGCACCGTGCCACGTCTCCTTGACCCACTACCTTTCATGCCTCACCCATAGTGGTTGCCCACATGCCCACTGCAGTGTCCCAGGTGTGGCCCAGAAGGCCACCGAGGCACACACAGGCACAGTCCAGAAGTCGGGAGGACCTAATGTCCCTGAGAGCAATCCTCAACCAATGGAGATGGGGATCTGTGAATAAATGGCCTAGTCTCACCTGTCCTCCACTTTGGAAAATTCTGCAGAAATTCTGAATTCTGCCTGGCTCTTCTGAGCAGCCTACAGGACTGA
>NW_005871393.1:959451-973244 GCF_000147115.1 Myotis lucifugus | reverse complement strand
AGTCAGCTCATTACTGCAATCCATGCTGGCTTTTCTCCCTTCTCCATCTCATTTCCCTCTCCCTCATTTCTTCCTATTTCCTGAGGTCCCCATCCCAAGTAAACTTCTTATACTTCAGTCTTTGTGTCAGACTCTGCTTTCAAGGGAACCCAAATAGGATACCCTCCCTCCTTACCACAGCTCCTCCTGTGAATGGCAATGCAAAATTCTTTCAAGTTTCCTTACCCCACAGCTGGTGCTGTTAGATAGATTTATTTTATTTTATTTTATTTTATTTTATTTTATTTTATTTTATTGCACAAGATCAGGCCAGAAGTCCAAAATCATTATCACTGGACTAAAATCAAGGTGCCAACAGGGCCACACCCCATTCATTCCTTGCCTCTTCCAGCTTCTGGTGGCTGCCAGCCTTGCTTGGCTTGTGGCCACATCATTCCCAGCTCTGCCTTTGAAATCACTTTTTGCTTCCCCCTCGTAGGGACAGTGGGAACTGCAGTTAGGACTCACTCAGATAATCCAGGATAGCCTCAGTTCAAGAGTCTTAATTAAACCACATCAGCAAAGTATTTTGCCATGTAAGGTAACATTCATGGATTACAAAGATTAGGACCTGGGCATTTTGGGAGGGGATTGTTCCGCCTACCACAGATTGTACAATAGGAGCCCTGGGCCCCCTCCGGTAGCCTCGGCACTCACTCTTCTGGTACCTGCTGTGGGGAAGCACGGGACTTGGTTGGAAGGTCTGTAAGAAGGAATCTCCGAAAGGTCAGGGACCTGGCCGAAGGCGGCAGCCCCTGCCTTGACTTTCCAAACAAGTCTGAGCCCCCGGGTGTTTTACTGGAATCTTTATGTCTAGTCTTTAGATGTCCTTGCTTAAAGGACACTGCAGATGCATGTGTCTTCTCAAGGATGCTTACCCTGCTGATAGTATCTAACAGTTAATTTTAGTTCAAGCTGTTGTTACAATAAAAAGCCTAAGAGGGCACGCGGAAAGGGGCTTGTTGTTGGTTTCTTATAGCCAAAGCAGCCCCTTAGCCCCTCTCTTTCACAGAAATGTGTGGCCAGAGTAATTCATTCATCCATCGCTCAGGGTCTGCTGGTCCAGCCTGGGCAGTGGTGCCCGTGGGAAGAAGGCACATGCCGATGGTTTGTAGTTGCCTCTGGGTGCTCTCTCTCGGCCAGCCCTGGGGTCAGGACAGGACCAGGGGTTAATGCCTCCGGAATTAGCCTTCATGCAAATCCAGAGGGGGTCAGAGGATAAATACCCCAACGTCCTCACTCCTTAGATGGGACAACTCAGAGATACAGCGGATCCCTGGGGAAGCCTGCCAGGCAATATGCCATTCAGGGGCCTCCTCCCACCCTGTGTCACATCCCCTCCCCTGGCCAGGCTTCCTGGGGATGCTCTCCCACCTAAACTCCTGGCGGTCAAATCAGGGTCCGCTTCTGGAGGCAACCAAGTGAAGACAGGGCTGGGCCCTTACTTAGGGATTCAACACCATTTCCAGCAAAGGTCAGGTTTCACTTGCCTTCCATTGCCAGGCCTGCTGAAAGGAACTGCAGGAAGTGGGTAAACCATCTTCCCAAATCATAACTCTGAGAACCTCGTGGTGCTGGGCTCTGGAGTCGCCAACCAGCCTGGAGCCAGTGGGGGTGACGATCAGACTCCTTCCCAGCAACATCCTCAAAGGGGAAGCGTCCCATGAACAATTCAGGGCTCTCTCCCCCGATTCCTCTCACGTTGGCGATTTCACTCTTCCTTCCGAATGCACACCATGATCGTGTTAACCTCACGGAAATAGGCAACAGCCCCCAAATGTATAATAATCGCACACACCTCTTCTTCTGTCAACTTTTCCATGTAGCGCCACTTGCCGCCGCAGATCCGGGCCGCCTTGTGTTATGATCCGACAGTAATCTCTTCAGAGGCTTCCTCTTCATTTTGTTCCATTTATCGAGCGTGCCAGATTCACACTCCCACAGTAACCATATGGGGAAAGCCACAAAAGCTGTTAAGTACATTTAATTACTGTTTTGATGAGCTCATATTTTAATTATGTTTATTGATTCTGTGTATATTGAAATAGTTTTCACATTTCCAGGAAAAGAGACAACGGAATCAATATGCAGCAATTACGGAGCATTTGACGATGGCTGTGTGTAATTAAAACTTTCATAAACTATTTTTGAAGAATGTTTCCCCCCTAATCCGCCAGTGGCGATTAACTAGGTTTCTCCCGGGGCTTAGGTAAGCGTTGGTTTTTTCTCCTCTGTGGCAGGAAAATAGAGTTCAGTGCAAAATATGTTTACAGTCAAATATTTCTGCCTTAAAATGTCTCCCTTCCAAAACAGCAGAATGCGCATATTGTACCTTCCACGATTTGCTAAAACACCGCTAACAATGATAAAACACAAATTTAAACTTCCTAACAATTCCACGCTGCCAACTCAAAGATGACTCCAACTGTCAGCCATACATATGTTGTTGCTAAGTGACAGGTTTTTTAAAAAAGAAAAAAAAAAAAACTCAACCCTGCGGTGTCTGCCTCCTCGTGTCGGTTAACATTTCTCACAGTTCTTAGGGGATTTTTACTTGAAAAAAAAAATGAAGCTGCATAAGCCCAAGCTCCACGTTTGTTCAGAGAATGAAATTAGTCCCGTTGTCATTTTATCACTCTCAGTCTGTCCATGAGGAAAAGGAAGCAAAAAAATAGGGAGTTGTCTCTTTGAGAAGTGAGGCCAGCTCCTCTGTCTAGGAATAAAGGTTTCTAGCTAAAAAAAAAAAAAAAAAAAAAAAAAAAGTCCCCTGGGTCCGGAGGTCAGCCCTTAGCCACCTTCATGAGCATCCGCTGGAGCGCTAGAAAGTCAGATTCTTGGGCCCCTCCCAGGCCTCTGAATCCATCTCTAGAGAGCCACAGATCTGAAGGTCAAACACAAGCTCACTAACGTTTAGAATCATAGACCTAAAAGGTTTCTAGTCATCTTAACTTTCTCATTCTCAAGTGGACCTTTAACAGTCTGCTCCCAAAACATCCTGGCATTGAACTACCTGCGGACAGATTGTCCCCGAAGACAGTCGAGTAGGGCACCTTTATTCCCCCCAAAAGGGGCTCAATCTACCTCTGCCCCACCCCCTGATTAGGAACTCAGCCCAGAAAGGAATTGTGTGTGTCCCAACCTCACCAAAATCCTGCTGGAGACAAGCCTATTCATTTCCAAGGGCTGCCATAGCAAATTATCTTGTGCAGCTCAATGCATTCTCCCATGGTTATGAGGTTAGAAGTCCGAAATTAAGGTATCAGCAAGGTGGCCCCGGAAGTCTGTTCCATTCTTTCTCCTAGCTGTTGGCAATCCCTGGCTTGTGGACAGGGCACTCCAATATCTGCCTGTGTGGTTTGTGATGTTCTCCTGGTGTCCTCATGGAAGTATATCCGTCAGAATTTCCCTCTTCTTATAAAGACGCCAGTGATGGGTTAGGGCCCACCTTAATCCAGGACATCAGGTCCTGGAATGTGTCTTCATTCACATTGTTTCATTATAATCCTGATGAGTTGCTGTAGGAACCTAACTCTTGTTTATAGCAATTCGCCGAGGGTGAAATTGCTGTTGTTACAGTCATTTCCCTAAAGTCACAGAACCCATCAATGACATTAAGTGAGTAAAACCTCATCTTGCCTTGATCACATCTGCAAAGACCCTGTTTCCAAATAATATCATGTTCATAGGCACCAGTGTTAGGATTTGAATGAATAGTGGGGGCGGGGAACTCACTATTCATCCCACAACGAGGGATGCTTACAGGAGGTTGGTTGATGAATGCGTCTTCTATCCACTCTTCTCAAGTCCCCAGTATTCCATGTTGTGTCTTCAGACACAGCTAGTCCATTAAAAACTGCCCACCCAGATCCTGTTGCTTTGGGGCCACAGAAATGCTCTACTGAGTTGCCTTTTAGTCAATTCCCACTGGTCCTTGCTGGGGGTGCTGGAGGAGGGGCGTGCCAGTCCAAGTGTGGTCTGTAGATGGGTGTTAACCCATCTCAAGACAGTTACAGTATAATTTAAAAAATATATAGTCATTATGGAAATTTTCAAACAAAAAATAGAGGTATAATAAACCCTCATATATCCATGATTGAAATTAAAAAATTATCAGCACTTTGCTAATATCATTTACCTATCCCCCCTTACTTTTGTTTTCTTTTTGCTTGTATATTTTAATGTAAATCTCAGACACTTTGTAGTGTTACTGATGTGTATACCATTATCATACCTAAAAACTAACAATTTCCTAAGAACCATATTCAAGGCTCTCAAGACCAAAACCAAAGTTGGTTTTGTAGTTGGACTAAACAGAGTACACACATCGCATTTGGTAGTTACAGCTCTTAAATCCCTTTTGTTCTGTGATAGTCTCTCCTCTCTGTGAAACAGGCAAAAAAAATGTTTTAAACACTATGTGGACCAAACAAAATGCAACTTCGGTTGGGTTAGTGCCAAAGGCTGACATTTTAGTCTCTGGCGGAGTCCCTTGGGACCCAGATATTTGCATTCAATTTTTCTCCTATTTTAATTTCTGCTTCCCCAGGTTCTGATTTTTAAATTTGATTTTTAGGTTACCAGTTCATTATGTGTGTTTTTGCTAAAACTGCTCAAGTCTTTCACAGGATAATTTGGGATATAAATAAGTTAAATTACATTAATAAATAATATAAACTCAACATTTTCCTTCCAACTGTGTTTGAGATAAAGTTAACAGTAAGTTGAGTTTCTGTGCTTAAAATTTAGAGATAGTAACCAGATTTTGTAATTTGGCACTTCTGCATGAATTCAGCACTGTGTTTGATAATAAAATTCTACTGAAAGTAACAGAGTTGGGGTTAAGGAGCAAACGTCTCATTTATTGAAAATCTTTATATAGTATTAAACAGAAAAATTAAAACAATGAAATAAAAACAAAACAGAATCCTCTCAGGATTCATATGTAACAGATATACATATGACAGCAGTTTACAATTTGCTCATAAGGGAAGAACAATGAACACATGCATTGTTTTGACATCAAGCACTCATTGGGCACCTGCTGTGTGCTCAGCCTTATCCTAGGTTTTGTGAGGGATTTGAAAAGTAAGAGGTAATTTCTGCTGTCAAGGAATTGACAATCCAGTTGAAGAGTGGAAAATGGCACATGGAGAGCGGGCATTGGCTGGGGAGGTGAGTGGTTAGATAACATGTCTATTTACCTTCCCAGCTTCATCTCCCATTTCCTGTTTCCTGTTCCTGAGACACCTAAGTGCACGCACACGCGCACACACCTTAAATGTCCTGAAATTCCTCCTCCACAAATTCTTGTGCTTTCCACTTTCTGGATAGATGACCAGTATCGTATAAGAAACAAAACAACCTTTGGACCCAAACAGTCCTGAATTTGAATTTTCATCATTTATGGACTGTGCGACTTTAGGTTAATTTACTTAGATTCTCTCAGCCTCAATTTACCAATCTATAGAATGAGAATAAAAATAATACCCACTCTCAGAGTTGATGAGATTGGACATTTGTAATGTGTCTACTCTGTGGCCACTTGTGACCCTCACCCGGTAGCCTATTTGATACTTCTGGACTGATTTTATCACTCCCCACCCCGCCTCCATTCACTCATATCTCTGGAAGAAAGTTCAGGAGTGTAGCCTGAAAATGAATGAGGGAGGGTCCCAGTCCTAAGGAGACAGAGCAGATGACCAAGACAGAGAACAAGAAGGAAGCTGAGACGTCAGGCTGGGCATGAGGTCAGAACCAGGAAAACAAGCTGGGGGACAGTGTCACAGCCCCAGGTGCTGGTGTCTCACTTTCCTAGCCTCCTGGCTCCTTCCTCTCCCTCATCCATCACCCCCAACCCCAGATGGGGCCAGTTACGGCTCCCCAGCACAACCTCAGCCAGCAAACCACGCTCGCTCGGGCCCTGACTCAGGCTGTTGACAGCCATTGACTTTGCCACTTGACTCCAGCTCTTTAAAAGTCCAATCTCATAACAGAATGTTGTGATCCCAGTGGCATCTGCGAGGCACGGCTGCTGGTGCCTAATCAGGCACAGACCAGCTCAATGTGCACGTCAGGGATTCTGTTCCAAATTTTCTAAAAGTTTCCTGAACACCAGCAGTCCAAAGAGCACAAGGCAGCAACATTGAAAGGCTTGAGGGTTGAGACAGAGATAGGAGGTGACAGGGGACTCAACCAAGAAACTGAGCACATACTGAACAACTATACATACTGAACAACTATTCTGTGCTCAGAGTCTACCTACGACCCTCTTCCTATATATCACCTTGTATCCTAGATGCAGCAAACACCATACAGACAGCGAACCCTGCCAGGCAACTCAACTCGTCTTCTGTGAGCTGGCTCCAAGAGCCTTCTCTCTGGTAATGGCTAGCACACTGGTGCTCAGACGTATAGGGCCTCCCTCAGAAATGATGAAGCCGTGAGAAACAGAACCCAGGGGATCCCTGGCACAGGACTCTGGTTGGATGCTGCTGCCTGAATTTGGACATGTAGCAGAATTAGCATTTGAGACCGAAGAGAACCATGGGTCTCGGTGTAGCTCAGCCTTCTTGCTTCCTTTCTAAAGTCATTTTCATTCCCCCAAGGGATCCAGTCAGGGCCAAATTTGGTCAAAGAGCCAGCCCAATTTTCCCCCGGCACACAACTGGCCAGCATCCTTCATGTAAATCTATTCTGCTCATCAGAACGGGACCCAGGGCTCAGAGACTATGCTCCTCACATTACTGGGTGTTTTTCTATAATAAGTGCAGCAGCTGCTATTTACTGAGAACATAATATATGCCAAGCCCAGTACGAAGAGCCTTACATCATTGTAGTTAAGTCTAATGGCAGGACCACATTATATTATAATATATTATATTCAAGAAAGAGCTGTTATTAACATATTACAGATGAGAAAGCCAAGTTCATGGAGGTTAAGTAAAGGACACGGTTAGTAAGAGGGGGAGTGGGAGATTCAAGCTACACTGTCAGTTCCCTTGAAGAAGTTAGCTCAAGAACATTCTATCTCTTGCAACCCACATGAGGCTTGGCTTCACCAGCTTGGAATTTCCAAAAGTGGACATATGTATGTCCACCAAAATGACGTAGTAGGAAGACCTCAAGCCCAGTAGGCCATGGAAGAATTCAGTCCCCTAGTAAGTGCCACCAGGTCTATGTGTCGTCCAAAGCAGGTTCATGTTCATCTGCCTCCTGTACCAGCATCTTGCCCTTCCTTCTGCTACTCGTGACTTTGTCACCACTCACTGGGTGTTAGTTGTCTCTGCCAATGACTGCCCCCAACACCACGGCTCTGAGGAGGGTGGCCTACTCCCCCTTTCACTGTTCTGGCCAAGTGTAAACCAGGCGATGTTCCACAGAACTGTTAGTCTCATTTCAATATTTTTGCCAAATGGAGACAGAATCCACATACATCTGGTACCCCACGCAGTCTCTCACAGAGAATCAGGCTGGGGCTCCAGGAAGGATGGCTGGTGAAAGGAAAGCAGATCCTGGGAAGTGAGCTCTGGGCTGCCTTTCAAAATTGATATTGGGCTTCCTCGTTGCTAAGACTGGGAGACAAAAAAGATCCACTCACTGCCTCCATGGCTCACGCCAGAGTCTGTGTCATGAGCATCTCTGCTCTGTTCTCCCTACTACCTCTCCTCCTAGTTGTCTGATGCTACGGAAACGCGTCCCCTGTGTCCTTCCTCTATCATTCTGTTCTCATCTCACATTTCTCAATTCTTTCTTAAACTCTCCTCCTGCGGTAGATTTCAATATCATCCTCTGGGTCATTCCTTGCATTCTTGTTTTCAGAATCACCCCTGGGATTTAGACACTCACTCATTTCAGGTGCCTGGCTCATTTGAGACATGATCCCTCTATATCGTAATATGCCTGGGCTTGCGCTTTCTGTATGATTAATCAAGTCCTGACCTCAGCAACGCAGGCCTGTTCCAGACTTTTATAAGATGCCTGGGAGTTCCAGCGCTATTTGGAAGAAGATATAAATAGGAATTGTTCATTTAAAAGTCCTCCCAGGTGTTGAAAAGCAATCACCCGGTAACACCGAGGTACAGTATTAATATTTTTTCCAGAAAGACTCTATTTCTCCTTGCAGATTTGCAGATTTAGTACTTTGCAAAGCTGCATGTAAGTCTTCATATGCACATCAATCAACACTTATCTTTCAAACAGCCTTCTGGACCTGGGTCAGTGGAAAATTAATTTCATAATAGAACCACAGCTTTCTTCTTGGGAATTTGAGATGTTTGTTCATTGCCAAGAGCACAGGGCAATAAAAGATAGACCCTCATGTAACAGATCCTACTTCATAACTGGAGATCACGGTAATCCTTGAGAGTTTGGGAAAACATTTCCAAAACAGTGAGGCTAAGGGCCACCATGGTATGTCCTTCTCTGGGTGATTGCCCCGGGCAATGGCATAGCAACTTGGCCATGACTCAGCATCAATATCCATGCTTGCCTCCTCCCCATCCATCACAAGTTTCCCACGTGAGAGTCCTCCCCATATTCATTAAGAGCCTGCCATGTGCTCAGTGTGGTCAATGTCTTGAGCATTGGATGAACAAGTGCTGTGACTTTGACCTTGGAATGTCCCCATGTCTCCACCTCTAGCCTCCTACCTGGTCTTCTTGACTTGCAGCTCTAATTACTCCAGTAAATTAAATCAACTACTGCCATCTGCTACCATGGTGATCTCCCGCAAACATTCATGGGATGAAATTGGCTTAAAGGCTGATGTTTCTCCATAGCCTGCCGGACAATATTAGAACTCCTACCTATCTGGTCTTACCTGTTCGCTGCACCCATCTTAAGCCCTCTGCTAGAACTCTAGGCTTAAGCAGTAAGAAAAACATACTATTCCTTCGTGTACTATGTACTTTTATACCTACCTGGCCTTTGTCCATGCTGTTTGCCCTACCTGAGATACTTGGCCCTCTTTTCTACTTTTTACATCTGGCCATCCTTCAAGACCGGGTGAAAATATTGCTTCCTGTGTCCATGTGGAAGAGGAGAAAAAGCCATGGACAGAGAGCCAGAAGCTCTAGCATCGAGCCTAGTTCTGCCACTCAAGGCATGTACCTGGGCCTATTTCAGTATTTGCCACTTGGAAGCTGGATGGGGTGATCTGCCTCCAGTCAGATCATGGGATAGTGTCCATGCCTTTGACTATTCAAATCCAGCTCAATCCACCTTTCCAAAGCCTCCACATTCCTGGGAAACTATCCCTAGAAATGAAAGCTCTAGTATTCTTACTAAGAGATCCTTTTTAAACACACACACACACACACACACACACACACACACACACACAGCAAAGCCAAGTGAATGCTGATCAGTGGCAAAACAATAGTAGAACCATGGAATATTATACAATCCCTAAAATGTTATATAATCACTAAAGTGAGTGACTTAGCTCTGTTAGATCTATTACAGCTTGATTTGGAGGGATTTAGGGTTTATATTACTCAGCAAGGGGACATAAAAGCCATATGCTTACAGAGAAATTTATTTTAAAAGACTACATTTTAGGAAAGGAATGACTCTCCCAACCCCTGCTCTACAGCTTTGTGTCAATTATCAGAGCATCGAGGACGATGTAGGAGTCGCACATCAATTTCGCATAAGAGCCCAGGCACAGGATGAGCGGGAGGCCGGGAAGAGAGAGAGATGTAAACCAAAAATAAAGGTGTTTTTTAAAACTGTTGACACTATTACAGATGCTTCCCATTTTCTCCCCCTTTGCTCCTGTCCACCCTCCCCTGAGTCCTCCACCACATTATTGTCTGTGTCCATGGGCTATTTTTTAAATAAAGGTTTATAAAAAGGTTACTTTTTTTTAAAAGCATACAATATCCATTTACATATAATTATATGTGTGGCTATGTTTCTCTTTAATAAGAGATGAGTGAAAATATGGCACCACAATAGGATGGTGGCTATCTCCGTGGGGGAGAGCAGGTGGTTTTCGCTTTCCCCCTCAGCCTTGTCTGAACTGTCTGCCTTGATTTCAGTGAATGTGAACTGGTTGTGACGAGAGTAACAATGGTGACCAACGCGTAAGGGGCCTTTCCTGTGTTCCAGGCGCTTTACATCTGATGACCCATTTGGACGTCACACCTGGTACGGTATGACATCACTACTGCCATTGTCCCCAGTTTGAAACGGGGGAGGGAGGTACAGAAAGGCCTTTAACTTGCCCGAGTCCCAGCTCATAGGTGGCAATGCCAGTCTGGTTCCAGACTTAACCACCAGGCAAAACTGCCTCGCTAACTAGGAAAAGACACGAATGCCGTCGGCACGCTGGGGAAATGGAGGTCCTCCCTTCTCGGGGCTCCCCCTGGCTTGTGTCTTTCTCGACCTGCCCCCTCCCTGGCCCTGGGCCTCGAGCTGGCTCTCAGTGAGCGTTTACTTAAGAAGGCTTGCTAATCCTCACTCTCTCCTTCCAGCAAAACGATGGAGCTGGGCACAGGGTTTGAAACCAAATAGCTCTTGGTTTATGAGAGCTCGTGTGCATAGAGAAGAGAAAAAAAGCCGATTTCTAATATGTACCCTATTAAAGTTATTACTGGGTTTTATATTGCATTGTGTAGACTGAGTCCAAAGACTAGAAAAAGCTATTAAGGCTTTATAGAGAGTGGAAGTTGTTATTTTTTTAAAATGCACCTTCTGTATAGTATGCACCCCAAAGCAGACCTGTCAGAGAAATGGGCCGTTTGACAGTTAGCATTCCTGCCGGCTTCAAGGGCAAGGCCGCCTTACTGCCGTCCCTGCTTGCTCGGGGCCGTGCTTCACGCTGCACACTTCCAGAGCCTTGAAAGTCATAATTAGCCCTAATCGGTTTGGCTCGGTGGATGGAGCGTCGGCCTGCGGACTCAAGGGTCCCAGGTTCGATTCCGGTCAAGGGCATGTACCTTGGTTGCGGGCACATCCCCAGTGGTGGGTGTGCAGGAGGCAGCTGATTGATGTTTCTCTCTCATCGATGTTTCTGGCTCTTTATCTCTCTCCCTTCCTCTCTGTAAAAAAAAAAAATCAATAAAATATATATTTTTTTAAAAAGAAAGTCATAATTAACATTAACACGAGCCTAAATCAACACCATTTATATGGTGGGGAAGGAGCAGGGAAGCCTATGAGTAGCTTCACCACAAACATTAGGTGGAACCTGATTCGGTATTAGTTCCGGGATGATGTGCCCATTAGGTAGATGCTTGGGGTCAACGGGAATTCGCTGTGTCCCCATCTCAGTCACCTGCAACGGGCAGGCCACCCTGCAGGGCGAGGTGCTGGGAAAGTCCTTTCCCTACCGGCGGGGACCTCCCGCGCTGGGTGCTCCCGGCCGCTCATGTTTAAGTAAAGGTGTTAGCGAAAGTTTTCTCGATCGACAACGATTGAGAAACTGCAATTGTGGCTTCTGGTTCACTTTGGGACCATTTTGTGTGTTTTCTCTTCTCATGCTTGAACCTTATTCTAACAAGAGTGGGAAATGCAAGGCGTTCTTAAGAAAAGCAAGAAAACACACAAAATTAACCAAAAGACTGTGAGAAAATAAATGTCTGTTGCTCCGAGCCAACAAGTGTGTGGTAACTTGTGAGAACAGCTACAGGAAACCGATCCTGTCGGCCAGGGCCTGAGAGACTTCCTACAATATTGTGTGTAGTCCTCAAAAACATCCAACAAGGCTTTGTAACCACATGCAAAATGTTCATGCTACAATGTTCCCTAAAGAGTAGGGTTAAAAAGAAAAGTTGGGCCCAGTTGGCATGGCTCAGTGGTTGAGCATCGACCTATGAACCAGGAGGTCATGGTTTGATTCCCAGTCAGGGCACATGCCCAGGTTGTGGGCTCGATCCCCAGTGGGGGGCAAGTAGGAGGCAGCAAAGCAATGATTCTTTCTCATCATTGATGTTTCTATCTCTCCCTCTCCCTTCCTCTCTGAAATCAATAAAAATTATATATATAAAGAGAAGTTGGTACTGTGAGCACAGCATGAAAATGCAGAGAAAAGGGATGGGAAAGGACAGAGGAAGTTCTAGAGCTGATTATGTTGCTTCATTGTGCATTTTTGTTTTCAAAAATCTAGTAAATAGGTTCTAGCTGGTTTGGCTCAGTGAATAGAGCGTCAGCCTGCAGAATGAAGAGTCCTGGGTTCGATTCCTGTCAAGGGCACATGCCCAGGTTTCGGGCTTGATCCTCAGTAGGGGGCTTGCTGGAGGCAGCCTATCAGTGATTCTCTCTCAGCATTGATGTTTATAGCTCTCTCTCCCTCTCCCTTCCTCTCTGAAATCAATAAATGCGTGTGTGTGTGTGTGTGTGTGTGTGTGTATCTCTTTTGAAAATCTAGTGGACAGGATAACTTTCGTACTGGGAAACTAATTTTATAAAAGAGAATGTGCTTCCGGTAGATTCTGAGGTGCTGCCCACTTCATGGTCATTATGTTGGGCAGTGCTGAAGGCCTGGCCTGTGATGGGGACTGCGTTTTCTCGCTCACTGTCATACCCTGTGTGTCTGAGACTGTGCCTGCACATCAGGTGCTCAGTCAATGCATGTTTGTTGACTGGCAATGAGAAGTTGGACAAGTGTCCGGGGCCCTGAGCCCAGCACTAACTTCCTTTGACCAGCAGAGCTGAGGAGAATCCTTGCACAGAGCGGGCCTGCATACAGAAGGCTCAATGTTGGCTTGGTTAAACTACGTGGCAGGAAGTGACCCCGGGCAGGGAGTGAGTGCACACGCAAACCTGCACTGACAGGTAGCTGGGATGCCGACCACACCCTTCCAGATGGGGAGTCAGGGTCCTATCACAAATTTCACAGACTGGGTGGCTTATAGACCCAGCAACTGACTTCGCACAGTTCTGGAGACTGGAATTCCAAGTCCAGGTACGGGCAGATTTGGTGTCTGGTTCATAGAGGGTCTTCTCTCTGTGTCCTCACCTGGCAGTAGGGGCGAGGGACCTCTCTGAAATCCCTTTCATAAGGGCACTAATCCCATTCATGGGGCTCCACCCTCATGACCTTGTTACTTCCCAAAGGCCCGCCCCCCTCCCCCGCCATTACCATTATACTGTGGATTAGGGTTCAGCATATAAATTTGTGGAGAACATAAACATTTATTCCATAACAGTCAGGGAAAGTGATTTTGGTGGGGGGCAGAGGGGACCCATCCCTGACACTGAAAATTCATCCCGCACTGGCGGGCCTGTGTGTGTGAAAACAGAAACGGTTCTTTTTGAAAAGGAGAGATTAGGTGCCTCTTGAAAAGGAGAGATGGGTGAGTAAACTAAACGACTGGAATTCATAAGAGAATAAATAGCCAAAATTCTGAGAAGAGTTTTATGGGACACCTGAGGCTAATGAACATATTTGTTCTATTACATCCCCAGCACTTACCATAAGACTTGAAAGTCACTCTGAAAATATTTATGAAATGGATAAATGGGAAGGACTATACTCTTCCAGCCACTTCCCTGCCCACCAGGGGACGGGCATGAGCACACTGGGGAGCCCCAGAGGTACAAGGAGAGATCAGAACACAGCAGCAGAGGGCCGAGCCCCACGCTCCCCCTCTGCCTCCCCCCCACCACCAGGGGAGGGAAACGCTGTCCCAAGGGCTCCTGAGCCCAGGGACAGCCCCCAGCGAGCCCCGGAGACCATTCAACATTTTGGCTTCTTAGGTTCTTTGCTCAAGGAGTGAATAGGAAAATTAATAGTGATCTCCCAACCTAGT